>NC_083574.1:4314420-4441920 GCF_027579695.1 Neoarius graeffei
CTACCATTTTGGACGGCACGGCTCGAATCAGTTTGAATGCGAGGAAGGCGACAAACGAAAAACATAAAAGAAAAAGGAGCGAGATGCAGAAAACACCTTCACTATCCAGTGACGTAGGGCATTTACAGGGCGAGCAGAGAGAGAGGTATTTGCAAAAATTGAGGTTAGCAGGCTTAGAGAACGACGTTTACCTGCTTCCACCAGGATTGCTCACTGACAGCTAAGGTTTGTTCACATTTTTATTTACTTTCAGTCCTCAGGATAAACAAAATGTGATTAAATGTCATTGAAATAACTTCTTAGTCTGTTGAGACATGGCCCATTATAAGTTTTTCCTTTACTGTATTTACTAGTTTACTGAGCACACTCCAGGGCTGGCCGGGGCGGGCTAGCTAGCTAGCGCTCCGGGGCTGGCCGGGGCTAGCTAGCGCTCCGGGGCTGGCCGGGGCTAGCTAGCGCTCCGGGGCTGGCTAGCGCTCCGGGGCTGGCTAGCGCTCCGGGGCTGGCCAGCGCTAGCTAGCGCTCCGGGGCTGGCCGGCGCTAGCTAGCGCTCCGGGGCTGGCCGGCGCTAGCTAGCGCTCCGGGGCTGGCCGGCGCTAGCTAGCGCTCCGGGGTTGGCCGGCGCTAGCTAGCGCTCCGGGGCTGGCCGGGGCTAGCTAGCGCTCCGGGGCTGGCCGGCTCAGTAAACTAGTAAATACAGTAAAGGAAAAACTTGAGACTGAAAGGTTTTAACAGTCATCCAAATGACTGAACGTAAACGTTGCTACAGCAACATACTAGGTACTATGATGTTGACATTAGCTAGCTTGCCGTCCAAAATGGTGGACACCGGGGCGTCACGTGACCCTGTGACGTCAGGTGAAATACCTCAATAACAGACAGCATTTCCCAAAGCAAGGACCTCTATTCACTCGAGGAAATCAATAGTTTTTTAGATGAAACCTTTGGAAAAAAAGCAAAAGTTAAAGATTATTTTCCCAATATTGAAAAGTTTATTAGATCAGTTACCACACTTCAAAGTGTTGTTGGAATGGATTCACTAGATGGAAAAAAAAATATCGGTTAAAAAATCACATTACCAGTCTGAGGAAAGGGTTAAAAGAGTCCAAAAGTAGAATGATTAAGAAAATGAAACTTCAAAAATAAAAGTTTTTAATGACCGCACAGCACTGGGTGCTTTATCTCTACTGGTTCTTTTTATCTGTCTCTTTACGTTTCCGTCTCTTATCTTTCAATATGCAGGGTTTAAGAGTCGCATCTTTAAATATAAATAGGGAAGAGATGAACAGAAAAGAGTTTTATTATCTGAAGTAATTAGACAGAAAAAAATGGATATTATTTTATTACAGGAAACACATAGTGACGAGTCAGATAAAATAGCCTGGGGTTTATGGTGGAATGGAGAATATGTTATTAGTAATGGGACAAATTTTAGTGCAGCAGTTGCGATTTTATTCTGTCCTGTTTTAGATATAAACATCGTGTCCTGTACAGAGTTGGTGAAAAGTAGAGTTCTTATGGTAAAAGTTAAAATACAGGATTTTATCAGTGTTTATGCACCAAGCCAAGGCTCTGAACGTGAAGAGTTGTTTAATTTGTTAAAAGAGAAGTTAAGTTGTAATGATCAGGGGAGTGTGTTGTAATGGGGGAGACTGGAACTGCTGCACAGACTTTACTGTACATTAGATAGGACTGGAGAGGAACCACATATTCACTCCTCGTCCATTTTATCTCAGAACCGATCTGGTTGATGTGTGGAAGATGAAGCACTCTTCAGTCCGACAGTACACATGGGTGAACATATCCGACGGTAGAGTCTGTGCAGCACGGTTGGACAGATTTTATATTTCTGCACCTTTTATTTCAAGAGTTATTGACTGCCAAATCTCCTCTGTTGTTTTTACAGACCATCACTTAGTTTTAATGGAGCTTTTTTTTTTATCTCCCGCGGAAAAAAACAAAGTCCTTTTGGCATTTTAATGTTAAGTTATTGCATGATTTTAATTTTTGTAAAAAAATTAAATTACTTTGGATCTATTGGAGATCCAGGAAGGAAACTTTTCCTTCACTCATGAAGTGGTGGGAGGTAGGAAAGGCCCAAATTAGAGTGTTTTGCCAGCAGTATTCTTTTAATTCCACAGCCAAGATCCAGAGAACTGTCCAGAAACTGGAAGAGGAAATAAGAGACTTGGAAAAAAATACCTCAGAAGCTGATCAACCAAAATATGATGGGTTAATTTTTTAAAAGGCAGGAACTCAACTCCCTTCTGCAGGACAGAGCTAAAGGATCACTAGTCTGAACACGTTTTACTAGACTCCAAGACATGGGTGCACCAACTTCTTTCTTTTTTAACTTGGAGAAATCTGCTGTTCAGAGGAAACAAATGGTCTGTCTTCGTCGTTCTGATGGAAACATCACTACAGACCCAGCCGAGATGAGGAAGCTCACAGTGGAGTTTTATATAGATTTATTCAGTGCGGACAGCTGTGACTGTGCTGCAGAGCTTCTGCAAGGGTTTCCTCAACTGAACTTAGAAGACCAGAACACTCTGAACGCAGAAATTGTTTTAGATGAGCTGACTGCTGCGGTGTCCCAGATGGCACCAGGCAAGGCTCCGGGACTAGATGGTCTTCCTTCTGACTTTTTTTTTTTAAACACTTCTGGACAATACTGGGACGGGACCTTTTGGCCGTTTTTAAAGAGTGTTTTAAATAAGGGAGCCTTCCGGCTTCCTGTAGGCGAGCAGTTTTTTCACTGCTGCCCAAGAAGGGAGACCTACCGTACCTCTTTTAAAGAACTGGAGACCTGTAGCTCTTTTATGTACGGACTATAAGATCCTCTTCAAGGTTTTATTAAATAGATTAAAACATTTTATTGAATTATTTATTGGTGCAGATCAGTCTTATCTCATCTCATTATCTCTAGCCGCTTTATCCTGTTCTACAGGGTCGCAGGCAAGCTGGAGCCTATCCCAGCTGACTACGGGTGAAAGGCGGGGTACACCCTGGACAAGTCGCCAGGTCATCACAGGGCTGACACATAGACACAGACAACCATTCACACTCACATTCACACCTACGCTCAATTTAGAGTCACCAGTTAACCTAACCTGCATGTCTTTGGACTGTGGGGGAAACCGGAGCACCCGGAGGAAACCCACGCGGACACGGGGAGAACATGCAAACTCCACACAGAAAGGACCTCGCCAGCCACGGGGCTCGAACCCGGACCTTCTTGCTGTGAGGCGACAGCGCTAACCACTACACCACCGTGCCGCCAGGGATATATTTGATGTTTGTAATTTGTATAATATTAATGTTGGTATTTTATCCATTGACCAAGAAAAGGCGTTTGATCGTGTGGATCATGGTTTTCTCTTCTCCACCTTGCAGGCTTTTGGAAATGGTGGAGTTTTTTATCCTGGGTCAAACTATTGTATAATGAAGCCTGCTGTTTAGTAAAGGTGGGGGGAGGGTTGAGCTGCCCTGTGCCAGTTAAAAGAGGAATCAGACAGGGCTGCCCCATCTCAGGCCAGCTCTACCGTATTGTCATTGAACCTCTTCTGTGTAGGCTGAGGAGCAGGTTACAGGGCCTGGGTCTCCCTGAGCTGGCTCAGAACCGCTCTGTGGCCGTCTCAGCTTATGCAGATGATGTTAATGTTTTTATCCAAGATCAGAGAGACATACAAGAACTTAAAGAAAGCTTGACCGTGGATGAAAAGGCCTCCTCCGCTAAAGTTAACTGGGACAAATGTGAAGCATGTCTAATACCGGTAGGTCAGTGGAGCCTAGGAGACATCCCTGATCTACCCAGGAAACTTAAGTGGGAAAAAAGAGGCATCAAAGTTCTGGGAGTGTACTTGGGAGACAAGGACTTCCAAAAACAGAACTGGGAGGGAGTGCTGGAGAAGGTGAGCGCCAAGTTGTCGAAATGGAAATGGTTGCTTCCCCAGCTGTCTTACAGGGGTAGAGTTCTGATAACAAATAACCTGGTCGCCTCTTCTCTTTGGCATAGACTGATCGTCTTAGTGCCACCACCAGGCCTCGTGAAGGACATACAGTGGCTCCTGGTGAACTTCTTCTGGTCAGGTCAGCATTGGCTGAGGGCACCAGTTCTGTATCTCCCTGTAGCTGAGGGAGGACAAGGCCTCATGGACACTCCATCAAGAATTGCTGCCTTCAGACTGCAAACAGCGCAGACACTACTTTATGGCTGCGGTTATTGCTGGCTGGCATCTGCTCAGCTGCTCCTGAGGAAGGCTGGCTGGCTAAGACTGGATAAACAGCTGTTTCTTCTAAAGACTTCTGAAGTTGACCTGACTGGAATAACACCTTTCTACAACTCGGTGCTTGATGCGTGGAGGATGTTCAAGACCACAAGGACCACGGACCTCAGACCTGGTTTGTGGATCTTCGAGGAGCTGCTGTTATGTAACGACTTCTTTACATCTGGCATGCTTTCTTCCACATCACTTTGCACCAAGTTTGTTGAGGCTTGTATTATCAAACTGGATCACCTCATAAGAACATCTCTGGAGAGGCTTGGTGGAGTCATCGGCATCAGGTCTTCCAGGGTGCTGAAGAAGATAGCAGATGAGGTCTGGCAGTCCCTGTCTGTACCCCTCAGGGTGTACGCCCAGGACCATACCCTGGTTGACCTATGGCACGAGGACTGCGAGTACATCTTTCTTGTACTAATCGTCAGACCTGCACCTGAAGAGTGGCGAGAGGAGAGAGGGCTGCTTCTATCCCTGAAAACACCGGTGCTGGGCAACTTCAGCTCATGTGGGAAGAAGCAGCTCTACTACAGCTGCATAAAGGTACTGAACTTCTGCTTTTTGGTTGGAGTCAGGGAGTTGAGGTGGACTGAGGTTTTTGCTCCAGAATGCACCCCTAAAGGCTGCTGGAGGATTCTGTACAAGCCGCCCATCGAGAAACGGACGGCTGACCTCCAGTGGAGGATCATACATGGAGCGATAGCCACAAACAGACACAGGGCTCACCTGGATCCCAGCACTGGGGAGGACTGTCCCTTCTGTCACCAACAAGGAACCCTAGAACACTTGGTGTCTCTTTGTCCTCAGCTAGTGGGCCTATTTAAGACATTGCAAGAGTGGGTGGAACACCTGGGGAGAAATTTTCCGTCCCTTTAGTTGTCTTTGGGCTGAGATACACAGTCAGGAAAAGACAGACTCAGGTTTTAATTATTTTTTTAAATTGGAACCGCAAAACTGGCAATCTGGAAGACCAGAAAGAATCAGATGCTGGGCCTGGGATGGACTGATGTGGTTCAGACCCTGAAAGGTTTGGTTGCATCTCGTCTTAAGGTAGAGTATGCTTTTTACAGACTAACCAATAACCTGGACACTTTTATAGATCTGTGGGGTTTTAGACAGGTTTTATGTTCACTTGAAGAGGATGGTGCACTAACTCTCAATTTTTAATGTATAATTGTGTGTGTGTGTGAGAATGTTTTAACAGAAAGGTGTTTCCATGTACTGAATTTGATGATTTTCTAGTAATGACTTTTCATGTACCTTTTATTTTCTCCATTATTTATTGTTTTATTTCTTGTGAAAGAAAACATACACATGGAACAATGGCGTAATTAAAGGTGGCTTAAAAGTCAAAAGCCTCTCTCACCACAATGGCCCATGGCTCTCTCTCTCTCTCTCTCTCTCTCTCTCTCACTCACCACCATGGCCCATGGCTCTCTCTCTCTCTCTCTCTCTCTCTCTCTCTCACTCACCACCATGGCCCATGACTCTCTCTCTCTCTCTCTCTCTCTCTCACTCACCACCATGGCCCATGGCTCTCTCTCTCTCTCTCTCTCTCTCTCTCTCTCTCTCTCTCTCACTCACCACCATGGCCCATGACTCTCTCTCTCTCTCTCTCTCTCTCACTCACCACCATGGCCCATGGCGCTCTCTCTCTCTCTCTCTCTCTCTCTCTCTCTCTCACTCACCACCATGGCCCATGGCTCTCTCTCTCTCTCTCTCTCTCTCTCTCTCTCACTCACCACCATGGCCCATGACTCTCTCTCTCTCTCTCTCTCTCTCTCTCTCACTCACCACCATGGCCCATGGCCCTCTCTCTCTCTCTCTCTCTCTCTCACTCACCACCATGGCCCTCTCTCTCTCTCTCTCTCTCTCTCTCTCTCTCTCTCTCTCTCATCACCATGGCCCATGGCTCTCTCTCTCTCATTCACCACCATGGCCCTCTCTCTCTCTCTCTCTCTCTCTTTCTCACTCACCACCATGGCCCTCTCTCTCTCTCTCTCTCTCTCACTACCATGGCCCTCTCTCATTCTCTCTCTCTCTCTCTCTCTCTCTCTCACCACCATGTCTCTCTCTCTCTCTCTCTCTCTCTCTCTCTCACCACCATGGCTCTCTCTCTCTCTCTTTCTCTCTCTCACCACCATGGCTCTCTCTCTTTCTCTCTCAGCCGTCAATATTTTACCCCTGTTAAGCTTCTCAGATCCTCCTGTGGCCTTAAAAACAAAGATTCTTCTGAAATCAGGTCCCGCACCAACAGAAGACGAAAAAATCTTTAATTCAGCGCAATAAAATGAGGAGCATAAGGATAACTTTTTTGTTGGTGGTTTTAGAAAGCAGTCTAATGCCATGTACACACGTAGCCGGGTATTTTTAAACCCGAACATTCCCCCCCCCCCGTTTATAAAAATGTTTTATCCACACCACCTCGTCTTCGAAAAAAATCCCTTCCATACATAACCGAACATCTGCGTTTTCAATCACATTCATAAGCATTCCAAACCTGTAGATGGCATTATTTCCCCAAATCCTACCCCCTAATCACATCGCCTGTGCTCTTGGAGCAGTAGTTGAGCTTCTAAAATTAAACATGTAAATAGCACCTGCACAATAATTAACGCTTTCAAGGCACTACTCCGATCCATTACTCTTTAGCTAGCCGCACACTACGCCGATTTTCAGCGTACCGAGCCAACTGAAGTCGCGAGTCAGGCGTAAAGACTAGTTTTCGATGGTACCGACTCATCTCACAGCCGATTCGAAAAACTAATCGGGAGCCAGACTGATGGGCGAGAGTCGCTAGCAATAGCCAATCATATCTTTCGCATATAACACGTGACATCATTAAACACAATTTCTAGCGCGAGAAATACGTGTTGGTAGCACCTAATGCAGGTATATACTGTAATTCCATAGACTGAAGCTTTATCCATAGACACAGTGGGCTGGAAAGCCACTCTGCTCAAGTTGTGTGGCTGAATTCCAAATCCCTTTAACTCCCCTATATAAGTGCACTATTTAAGGTTGGGAATAATAGCTCATGCAGCCTAGATAGTGCGCTACATATTCCGTGTTGTGCCATTTGTAATTCAGCCTGTAGCATCTTCAAGTGTTGGATTTAACAGTAACTATATCCAATAGCCACTGACTAGTGGCCTAGTGGTAGCGTGTCCACCTCTCGATTGGGAGATCTATTCACGGTCGGGTCATACCAAAGACCATCATAAAAATGGTACCTACCACCATCTGGCAAGGCATGCTGCAATACAGATGTGCATGGGGAGTTAAACTCTCGTGGTTACCAGAGGACTAGCCCCCCACTGTAACCCTAGCTATGTAATAAGCGAGAGGCCGAGGGCTATGGAAACGGAGATCGGCGCCGCCCGATGTGCCACATACAGGTTGGGCCTGGTTAGTACTTGAGTGGGAGACTGCCTAGGAATACCAGGTACTGTAAGGCGTGGGAAGGACTTTGACTTTTGATATCCAATAGCCAATCACAAAGCTATTAAGTTGTCACATGTCGCTTCAATCGCGACTGCACTCGTCAACAGTCGGGGGATGTGTGTGCCCTGTCGGGAGTCGGCTCTGAAATGGGTCGGTTCGGTACCACGTGGATCGCTGCTTAATCTGGCTTCTGCAGTAAACAAAGGTCGCACGTTTGACGTCAGGGCAGAGTTGTTGTCATTTTTTTGGCGCAGATTGTGACGTTCTAAAACGCAAAACTTCGGTTATCTCTGTCTACATGAAAAGGCATACACAGAGTTTACAAAAATCTTCACTTTGCCCGGAGTTTTTTTAAATATTCGTTTTTGATGTGTTTTCATGTGGATGACAGGCCAAAACGTAGAAAAATGTCTTCGATTTAGCAGATACCCGGCTACGTGTGGACGGGGTCTAAGAAGGCGTGATATAAAATGAAAATATATAAATGCGCCAACTCTTTCCTGAAAACATCAAAATACTTCACTGTTCAGAAGTTAAAAATAAATAAGTTTAAATAATTAATTAATCGAAAATGAGCAGAAATGAAAAAAAGAAAAAAGGAAAAGAAAGTGAACAAAAATTATATTCTGTAATTTATTGTATTATTAGTTGATAAACATTTTGAGAAAATTGTATTTCTGTAGTTTCATAACAGGTGGGAAACCCTGTCCTCTGTCAGTGGATAAAAATGTAAAAATAAATAAATAACTTAATTGTATATCTCATCTCATCTCATTATCTGTAGCCGCTTTATCCTGTTCTACAGGGTCGCAGGCGAGCTGGATCTTATCCCAGCTGACTACGGGCGAAAGGCGGGGTACACCCTGGACAAGTCGCCAGGTCATCACAGGGCTACAATAATAATAATTATAATAATAATAAGTTTATTTGTTTCTTTGTTTTTTTGTTAATGATGTTGCGAGAGCTGGACCAGTCTTCATGAAACTTTCAGGATAGATGGGCATTGGTCTCAAATAGAACCTCCAACATTTTGGGGGTCATCCAGTCAAGGTCAAGGTTTTTGTGGCTACTGCGTCATGTAGAAGCGCTAGCCACTACGCCATCGTGCTGTAAGAATGTAAGAGTGTAACAATCGCGCAGTACGGTGTGTTCTGATTGGCTGACAGCAGCATGGTGTGTTCTGATTGGCTGAAAGCAGTATGGCGTGTTCTGAGAGCAGCAGAGAATCAGAACCATGTTTATTGGCCAAGTATGTTCACACACAAGGTCAAAATCAAGGTCAAGGTCACCAAAAAGGTCAAAATCATTTTTCCGTGATATCTTCCTTCATATTCATCATAATTGTTATTGGGCAAGGTTTGTTTTGCCTGGCAACACTTGTTATAATTATTCCTGTATTATTTAATAAATAAAGTTTTATTTATCAATATTTTTATTTCTCAAATGATTTTTACATGAAGGAACGGATCTTGGTAGTAGGCTGTGTATTCTGGCTGTAATATTAATTGATTGATTGATTGATTGATTGATTGATTGATTGATTGATTGATTGATTGACATACACAGTCACTTGAAAGATAACATCTTGCTAGTCCACTCTATATTTTAACTCGTCTGTACATGTTGTAAACTACACATCATTACACTGACGCTACATTTAGTTCTTATCTCAACAACTGGATATCTCAGGTCTCGGGTCTTGGGTCTCGGTTCGGTGTCCTCACATGGCCAGTGTGTTTAGTGTTGACCACAGACTGGAGCTCTTTGATTGATGCCATCAGTAAAAAAGTTCCTGAATGTTCGTGGGCTTCCAGCTATCACAGCGTGGTCAGGAGAGCAGGCCAGCGGAGACGAGCCTGCCATGATAAAGCGGCTCGGAGACGCTGTGGCTTTGGGGGAAATTCGACAAAAAAAAAAAAAAAGATTGCTTCATTTATTATTTGAGTCCTGAACTTCCAAAAAGCTTTTCTTTTTGAGCTGCTAAAAAGACGCCATGAGGTCCAGAGCACACACTAACACTGGGAAAAGAAAAGAAAGGAAGAAACACAAGGCATAAGGGAGCACTTAATATCTGCGGTGGAGGAAAGTTGAGCTCAGTCAGGACCAATTTTTCCTGACAATGTACTTACACACTGCAAATGTCTTTCGCACAGCGGATCTAAAACAGCGTTTATTTCATCCTGCATCTGTAAATGGAAATATATCACGACGCGTCAGGGCCCGACGTGCTCTTTTACATTTTAAGAGCCGTTATACGTGATATTGTAATTCAATTTTCTACTCATTCATTAAACTCATTTTTTTTCAGCTTCCATGCTCCTGATGCCAGGCGATCCCGAGACGCGGCTTGACTTGGAAACATGGATTTTAACATGGCCACCATTAATTGCTACTCTTCCTCGCCATGTTTTTTTTTTCTCTCCCCCCGGGATCGCTGGCACTTCCGCTGGCTTGCGGTAATAGGAAAAGAAATGCTAGCCACTTAACGACCGGTGTCTGAGAGCACTGCTAATTTTTATTTCTTCTCCACATATGCAGCATATATTTATATATTTTTTCTTACTCAAATGTGGCTAGAAATTCACAGAAGGAGCCAAGATGATAATTTGCGTACTAAATTGTAGCTCGTAAAGTTCTTTGGGTCTCAAATAAGTTTTCATACAGAGCTATGAAGTGGAAAGTGGATTTAAAAACTACATAAAAAACATCAAGTGAGAATAAGAGATGCATTTTATTAAGTTTATATGATTCTTTTTTTTTTTTTGTAATTGCACATGATTCATTCATTTCCACACGTGATTTGGACATACGATTCATTTAATTGCACAATTAATTCCTTTGTATAAGTGATTTCTAGACATGATTCATTTATTTACAAATGATTCTTTTCACATGATTCATTTATCCATACAGTATGTGATTATATTTACACATGATTTTTTTTTTTAAGGATTCATGTATTTTGGCACGTGACTTTTCGACATGAATTGTTTATTTCAAATCAATGATTCCTTCTCGATGATTATTTTCACATGCAAATTTTAGAGTTGATTCTTTTATTTGATTCATTAATTTACACATGTGACTCTCGCACATGATTCACTTGTTTTCATGATTTATTTAATTTCACGTCAAAGTAACTGAGTGGCATTTAAAAAAAATTCTTTTTTTTTTCTTTTTTTAATTCCCCATGTAGGACACGTGCTGTTACGGGTTTAGTGAATCCTCATGTTTCATTTCATGACCTGTAGAAATGCAGCTTTTCATGTTTCTCACATTATGACACGATTCCTCACGTGATCCCGTTTGAAATGTTGATGATTTTCCCATGAGGCCGTCATCTGCTTGGCTTTCTCACATGTTCAACAGCAGATATTAAAATAAAATCCTCATTCAACACATTCACTCAACCCTCATGACCCCTGCTCACTTTTCCATCTTTTTTTTTTTCTTTAGAGAATCCGAAATCCCCACCCGCTTGTTCCAGCCTCTCACCACAGTGTGGCTTGAATTCCTCTGCCATTGTGTCTCTCCCCCGAGGCAGACCGCATTTGCCACATCTCTCTGGCCTGATTTACATCTGTCTCTGCCTCACTCTCTCCTTCTCTCTCCATCTCTCTCTGTCTCACTGTCTGTCTCTTTCTGTCTCCCTCTCTCTCTATCTCACTCTCTCTGTCTCACGCTTTCCCTCTCTCTCTGTTTCTAACTGGCTTGCTGTGTACCTGTCTCAGTCTCTCTGTCTCACCATCTGCCTGTCTCCCTCTCTCTGTATCTGTTTCACTGTCTCTTACTGTCTCTCTGCCTAACTGTCTCACTCTCTGTCTCACTATCTCCCTCTCTCTCTGTCTCTAACTGCCTCTCTGTGTCTCTGTCTCACTGTTTCACTGTCTCAAGCTGTCTCTCTGCCTCACTGTCTCTCTGTCTAATTGTCTCACTGTCTGAGTGCCTCATGGTCTCTCTCTCTCTCTCTCTCTCTCTCTCTTTCTCTGTCTGTCTCACTGTCTGACTATCTCACTGTCTCTCTCTCTCTCTCTCTCTCTCTCTGTCTCACTCCAGTGAGCAAGGCTCCTGATCTCAAGAACAACTGAAACGTTGAATGATGCACGTTCTCAGTGTCAGTGCTGATTAGTGTTTCATCCTTGAAGGTTCTCCATGTCACTGAAACACTGCTGCTGTTGTTTTATTCCCTTGCAACTTAAAAAAATAAAAAAATAAATTAAAAAAAATGGTTGGCCACTATGCATAAAACACCGCAAAAGTGACTGGTTAAAAGTAATCATTCGATTTCTCATTTTGCCCTCAGAGAACTGTTTCCTCAAAGGTTCCTTGGATGGTTAGTGGTTCTAGATTTTTTTTTTATTTTTATTTTTTATTTAGAACCACTAGAGAAGCTTTGGGTTTTTAGCTGAAACATTTCTGATTTTTTTTTTTTTTCATATACAGATTAACCATCCATTATCTGTAGCCACTTATCCTGTGCAGGGTCGCGGGCGAGCTGGAGCCTATCCCAGCTGACTACGGGTGAAAGGCGGGGTACACCCTGGACAAGTCGCCAGGTCATTGCAGGGCGACACACAGACACAGACAACCATTCACACTCACATTCACACCTACGCTCAATTTAGAGTCACCAGTTAACCTAACCTGCATGTCTTTGGACTGTGGGGGAAACCGGAGCACCCGGAGGAAACCCACACGGACACGGGGAGAACATGCAAACTCCACACAGAAAGGCCCTCGCCGGCCACGGGGCTCGAACCCGGACCTTCTTGCTGTGAGGCGACAGCGCTAACCACTACACCACCGTGCCGCCCCAGACAAATTAGCCTAATAGTCTTAATGTAAAGAGAAAGCAGAGTTGATGAAAATAAGCTAAGTAGATTAGCTAAGATTTGTGGTAACTAAGATTTTCATTCGCTAATTCTGCATTTGAATTGCCTCAGAAGTGTGTGCTGTGAGCGGCCATGTTGATTTGATGTCATGTGCTGAACTTGAGATTGAAAAGAACAGTCTGATGTAAGTTGAAGAATTTCTGGGTGTGTTTTCTTTGTTTTTTGTTCCAAGCTTGACTTAAACATAGCATTAATTAAACTTTATAGCAGCTAAATAAATTAGCAAAGTAAAATCGCCAATTTTTTTTGGTAGCTAAGTGCATTAGCTAAATCTATTTAGTAGCTGTGCAGTATTGCTAAACTCTGTCGAACCTCAGGTTTTTGGTAGCTAAGTATTATGTTATGCTTTGTAACAGTCAGAGGTGACGAAGTTTTTGAAAATCATGACAAGCGAGGTTATCCTTTCAGATTTTCTCAGTAGCAGGGCGAGCTTCGTGAGAGAACGAGTTTTTATAGATACACTAATGTAAGTGAGAACAGGAACAAGCTTGTGTTATGGATGTTCCATAACATTTCATGTAACTATAAAATGAATAAAAGTATGTTATCTCATTATCTCTAGCCGCTTTATCCTGTTCTACAGGGTCGCAGGCGAGCTGGATCCTATCCCAGCTGACTACGGGCGAAAGGCGGGGTACACCCTGGACAAGTCGCCAGGTCATCACAGGGCTGACACATAGACACAGACAACCATTCACACTCACATTCACACCTACGCTCAATTTAGAGTCACCAGTTAACCTAACCTGCATGTCTTTGGACTGTGGGGGAAACCGGAGCACCCGGAGGAAACCCACGCGGACACGGGGAGAACATGCAAACTCCACACAGAAAGGCCCTCGCCGGCCACGGGGCTCGAACCCGGACCTTCTTGCTGTGAGGCGACAGCGCTAACCACTACACCACCGTGCCGCCAAAAGTATGTTATATTGAGGTCAATTAAAAGTTTTAGTCTTATAATAAGAATAAATAAATAAAAAAACACTGAGATGTTCTGTAACAGCTGGGAACAGTGACTGCTTCATCTCATTACTCTGTCACTGATTATTTTCCTATAACAGCATGGCACTGAATGTTTTATTTCTTACATACAGAAGAAACATTAAATATACAATGAAATTGGATGATTGTTAGGGCATATATGATTATACTATACTCCACAGCTAGCTATTAGGCAAGGCAAGTTTATTTATATTGCACTATTCATTGAATTAATGGTATTTAGCAGACACTCTTATCCAGAGCGACGTACAACATACAGCACCCAGAACAGTCTGGGGAGTTAGGTACCTTGCTCAAGGGTACTTCAGCCATTCCTGCTGGTCCAGGGAATCAAACCTGCAACCATTTGGTCCCAAATCTGCTTCTCGAACCATCAGGCCATAGCTTCATACGTGCACCTTGGTAATACAAAGTGCTTTATGGGTATACGATTAAAAATAAATACATACAATTAATTAAAAATTTGAATCTCTGTGGTGGAATAAAACCTGACTCTTCACTTACTGAATAAAATAAATTCCCAGTTTTGTGATAAGAGAACTTTAGTAACTCAGTGTACAGACCTCGGAAGTTCCTCAAATCATCTGCCATTGTTTGGCAATCAAAACCACTCGCATACATTCAAATCACTCACATCCTGCCAGAGCTGTGGGATCTTTAATTGTCACCACATAAAGCCCACAAGGTACTTTCATTGTGGTCAGCCATGCTAGTAAATTAAAAAAAAAGTAGCGAAGATACACACTCGGAGAAAATCTAAAGCGAAAAAGACCCTGCTGATGAGAGCATTAACTCGCTCGTCACCAGCTGATGAAAACCGCGCCTCATCAGCCTGTCATCTTTGTCACAAAGAAACCACAGAAACCGTTTATTGTAAGTGTCACAACATGCACATGTGTGTGTGTACGCTGGCGCGAATGCATACATCCTGCTGTATGGTAAGTGACTTCACCAAACATGGAGTTTCTGAGGTTGGGGCTTTGTTGTTTATTTTCTTTTGAATTTATCTAGAAAGACCTTGCGTTTTGATATACAGTTCACAGAGTGTACTCAGTTAAAGAGAAAAGCGTACACTCCTAACAGGAAGTTTATGAAGTTAGAACCGTGAGTAAGTGAAAGTACAACACGTTTCTTTTCAGTGGCTGAATACACACGCTAGCATTTTTTTCACTTGTTATTCTAAAGGGATATACCGGTAACACTTATTTGCACTTTGTTTAATGATGATTCCGGAAAATAATCAAATGATGCAGTGTTGTCGTGAAGCAGAGTTACTCTTCCCATTCCAATGTTGATCAATTTGTCCATGATTACATGTTTTTTATTTGATAAAAATATGATACATCATGCTTTGTTATCCATGTTGTGGAAAGTCTCGTGAACAACTTAGTTCTTCTTGGCATTTATGTTATAGCAGCTATAAACATCCTTTCCTTCACCATCATCTCTTTAATCTCGACTGAGAAACTGCAAAAAAAAGATGTCCGAAAAGTTAAATTTTTACCTCAGACTGTTGCAAAGTGCTGACACTGGAGGCTCCTTCTCCTTAATAAATAAATAAATAAATAAATATCTCCTTCACTGACACGTTTGTGCAGAACATCCATTAGCATTGTCGTGAATACCACCTAAACTGAGACCAAGTCATGACAGAGACCAGACAGTATCAAGACCAAGACAAGACCAAGACTTTGAGGGGTTTAGATAAAGTCAAGACCAAGACCAAGGTATGACAAGACTTAGGCTACATCCACACGACAATGGCAACGAGATGTTATTTAAAAAAACATCGCGTCCACATGGGCAACGATCAGTAAGATATCAGGTCCATATGGCAACGCAACGCTTGCTGAAAACGATGCAATACACATGCCACACCTCTAGGGGCGCTGTAAGACGGTCCCTTCGGAGACACCAGAACAATAGAAGAAGTAAGGATGCATGCACATAAACTATTATGTGCGAGACTTCATATTAGCCACAAAGTCAGGAAAATCTGTTCGTAAAATTACGTTATAATGACCAAATACAATGAAAAGTATTTCTCCAGTCTCACCTGTGAAAGGTAATCCCATGTGATCTCGTTTGGACGGTAAACCTGTTGGTACAGTTAAACGCAGCACATGAATGAGGCATCTTTATTCTCCGCTTTGACCTATCCAATATGGCGGCGAGGATGACGTATGATTCTACGCGGAAGGCGGCGTCTTTAATGGTCCGGAATAAATTGAATGCTACACGTTGATGGATTAATTTGTTGTTCTACGCCCTTTTTGAGGAATGTATTGTAGGACTTAAACCAACATCTGAAGAGGTGAGATCGCTCCTTTTTTTCCCTATTTTTGCTGGTGGGATTGACTCTGCCCTAAGGGCTATTTTCTCTCTCTCTCACTTTGCACCATTACACAATAAATATTCACAGTGAAAATATTTTGTAAGCGCGTTTCATGAACCAAGTTATAGGATTTGTTGACAACTCGCATCGAGTTCGTTACACTTCTACCCGGCGTGAAGCACTGACAGTCATGTGGTTGTGACGTCATCGCAAACAAATCCGTTCTACTCATCCAGACGACTTCGCAACGGCAACGTTGCCAGATCTTTCCACTCTGGAACCCATTCTCAAAAGATTGCGTTTTGGGGCACCCAAAACGCCGGTGCCGTGTGGACGCCAGGCCGAAACGATAAACAATTGCATCGGATTCACCCGAATCCGTTGCCGTGTGGACAGGGCCTGAGTCAAGACCAGAACCAGACCAGTGTGTGTGAATGGGTGGGGGGGGGTGACGACTATGAACAGGAAGAAAAATTCAAATTAGCATCAAGGCATGTTATTGGCTGCACAATATTAACAAATAAATCAAACAGTGCACAGGCAATTTAGTGAAATCCCCTCAGTTGTGGTCTTGACTGGTCTTGAAATAAAATCCCGAGTCCTCTTGGTCTGAGACCGAGATAAGACCGAGTAAAAATGTGGTTGATTTTGAGATAAGATTGAGACCTTCAAAAAGAGGTCTCAAGACCAGTCTTGAGTCCTACAACAGTAGCGTCTGCTATACAAGTCCCTGAGAATAAGTTGTTACTATAGAAATGATAATGTATTAATAGAAGTGCATGAATATAAACCTGCTCTACTGTCAGTGCTGCTGTTATAGAAGATGACTCAACACCTTCTGACCAATCAGAATCCAGAATTCAACAACCCTGCAGTGTAAAATCAAGGAATTTAAACCCCAGGTGAATGGTGCATTTTTAAAATAAGATAGCTTGGTATATATTTTTTAAGAGCCTGGGGGAGTGCTGATAATGAAGAAATGGTATGGCCCATTGCAGGGGTGTTTATAGCTGGAAAGAGGGACCAAAGAGCTTATTTGCAACATATGGTATATGCCAACATTATGTGGGTAGAGTCTGATGCAAAAAACCCCACATTGTTCATGCTGGAATATTGAAAAGATCTCAATGAAAAATGAATGAAATGATTTTTAATGGTTTTACTTTTCCAGAGAAATCATCAAATATGACTCATCAAATCTCAGCACAGGATTTGAACTCACACCCTTCTGACCATGGACCTCCTGCACCTATTTCCTCCAGCAGGTCACAAAGTGAGTTGTATACAGAGTATACAGAGTAATCACATAAGGGTCAAAGGTCCTTGCTCAAATACTCAATCAAATCTCAGCATGGGATTTGAACTCACACACTTTTGGCCATGGACTTCCTGCACTTACTTCCTCCAGCAGTTCACAAAGTGAGTTATATACTGAGTAATCATGTAAGGGTCAAAGGTCCATGCTCATCAAATTTCAGCACAGGATTTGAACTCACACACTTCTGGGCATGGACCTCCTGCACATAATTTCCTCCAGCTGGTCAAAAAATGAGTTGTATACAGAGTAATCACATAAGGATCAAATGACCTTACTCAAAGACTCATCAAATCTCAGCATGGGATTTGAACTCACACCATTCTGGCCATGGACCTCCTGCACCTATTTCCTCCAGCAGGTCACAAAGTGAGTTGTACTGTATACAGAGTAATCACGTAAGGGTCAAAGGTCCTTGCTCAAATGCTCAATCAAATCTCAGCATGGGATTTGAACTCACATACTTTTGGCCATGGACTTCCTGCACTTATTTCCTCCAGCAGTTCACAAAGTGAGTTATATGCAGAGTAATCACATAAGGGTTAAAGGTCCATGCTCATCAAATCTCAGCACATGATTTGAACTCACACACTTCTGGCCATCGACTTACCGCACCTATTTCCTCCACCAGTTCACAAAGTGAGTTGTAGACAGAGTAATTACGTAAGGGTCAAAGGTCCGTGCTCAAAGACTCATCAAATCTCAGCACAAGATTTGAACTCACACCATTCTGGGCATGGACCTCCAGCACCTATTTCCTCCAGCAGGTCAAAAAAATGAGCTGTATACAGAGTAATCATGTAAGGGTCAAAGGCCCTTGCTCAAATGCTCAATCAAATCTCAGCATGGGATTTGAACTCACATACTTTTGGCCATGGACTTCCTGCACTTATTTCCTCCAGCAGTTCACAAAGTGAATTATATACAGAGTAATCACATAAGGGTTAAAGGTCCATGCTCATCAAATCTCAGCACATGATTTGAACTCACATACTTCTGGCCATTGACTAACTTCACCTATTTCCTCCACCAGTTCACAAAGTGAGTTGTAGACAGAGTAATTACGTAAGGGTCAAAGGTCCGTGCTCAAAGACTCATCAAATCTCAGCACAAGAATTGAACTCACACCATTCTGGGCATGGACCTCCAGCACCTATTTCCTCCAGCAGGTCAAAAAATGAGTTGTATACAGAGTAATCATGTAAGGGTCAAAGGTCCCTGCTCAAAGACTCATCAAATCTCAGCACAAGATTTGAACTCACACACTTCTGGGCATGGCCCTCCTGCACCTATTTCCTCCAGCAGTTTACAAAGTGAGTTGCCTCATTTCTGCCTCAGATTTTATATCATGGATTGCCTTTGGAATTATATAAAGTGTCCAAGAATATGATTAAAATAGTGCAGTGTTGGTGATAAGGCCACCAGGCGTTCTCGTTGACCCCGCTGCTCAGCGATCGTGGCTGTAATTAAGCTCTGGGCCAGCAACTCGATGCCGATGTGACGCACTAACGGGTCGCCTGAAGAAGTGGAGGTCGGAAAAAGAAACAGGAGCCTCGCTGGCTTTGCGGCCGCGTTCTCTGGCAGCTGCCAAAGCCGAGGCCAGCCCGCTAATTCTCCCAAATGAGAGCCCTTATTCACGGCATCTTTATGCACACAGACACAATCGTAAAAACACATACCGACTGTTCCACAGACCAAAAAGAAGCACTGCGATGGCTTCTCTCTGATGGAAGAGAAGATCACATTATATCAGTCATTTATTGATACAAAGGCCGCTATTAGGATGTCAATGGTGCGCACCCGGACAAGTCGTAAATCTCTCAGAGCACAAATGCAGCGTAATATCATCTGTCCATCCAGGAGCAAGCTTTTTTTCCTCTCAGGTCGGTGTGCAGATTGGTTAAAACCAAAGTATTCTCGATGGTCAGTTTGTCCACAGAGCATGGGCCTAATTATCCACCAGCAAGGATTAACTTGATTGCATCATCATGCAGATACAACCTGAGGATTAATAATTAATAAATGCATCACGATTCACCGCTAACAATTCCACACATGCTAGCAAAACTCTGATTTAAGGATTGAGCCAGTGTAAGGGGGGGAAAAAACCCAAATCTGGAATTTAGATTTGGGATCTGAAAAGTGGTCACATCCACAGTCATAATGAGAAGTGCACATTTGCGAGGTAGTGAGTTATTATTATTATTATTATTATTATTATTAATGAATATATGAATGTTTTGCTAGCATTACTAAGCTATAAGGCTTAGCGTAAAGAGCAGGGCATACAGTACTGTACATTATGTTAACAAGATTGCAGTGATAAATAAACAAACATACAGATAAACAAAAACTAATATTGGTCCTAAAACAGAGCCTTGTGGGATGCCATTCTGCCCATAAGCATTTTTTCCCAATAAAAGTATGCCAGTTTTTATTTTATTTTTGAATTAATCAAACAGTCAAACTTCATACATTTACAATTGATTTTAACAAAAAAAATATATATAAATTAGTGCTACCACTCATATCTAACTCAAATAATACTCTGTATCTCAAACACAATTTGCATACACGACCTACTGTCCATTCCACACCTGATGTTTCTGCGACCGAGTGCCACATATCAGGACTTAAACACTTTTCCAACACTACATTGACCTTGAGTGGTTGACATTGATTTCCTGTGGGGTCACGCTGACAGGGGTTGTTGGCACACGGCCCTCAGCGTAGCACGCATCGGGAACAGATATGAGAATTCCCACTCAGTGCTGCTGATGGATCACCTTCATCTGCACTGCATCCATCCTCACCTGCCTCGGAGGAGGTGGCACCTGTGCCAAATTTATCATAATGCACTTTTCGAGTGATGGTTTTCAACCACGGGAAAACTAAACGCCGAGGAATTCTGAAATACAAGAAGGTCTCGGAAGAGATCATCCTGTATCCACCCATATCACATCCATATAGAAACTTAAACTGGAGAGAAGATTACATGTGTGTGTTGTGATATTTTTGTAGATATTAAACAGCAAGGTATACGAGTTATATAACACAACGTCTATGAAATAGTAGCTTCAGGTAATGTTCTCTTGTTACCTTGCCCGGGACGGAGTCCACCAGGGGGCGAGGTATTGTATACGGTGGGGTTTCTTTGTTTGTTTTTTTTGCTAGCATCATTACGGGAAAACAGCTGGACCAATCTTCATGAAACTTTCCGAATAGATGGGCATAGATGGAAGTTCTCAAATAGACCCTCCAACATTTTGAGGGTCATCCGGTCAAGGTCACCAAAAAGGTCAAATCTTTTTTTTTATATAGCTTTCTTCTGGTTCTGGTTCTGATTCTATTTCTCTTTCTCACAAACACTGATTTTGGTTCTGACTGTAATGCTCTCTTTCGCAAACATACAATTCTGATTCAAAATCTAAATCTGAGAGATGAGAGATATTAGGTATAAAATCATTATCGACATATCGGTATAGAATAAGTGCTGCTGGGCGAGGTTTGTTTTGCCTGGCAACACTTGTAAATATTAATTTGGCTTTTCTGTTTAGGTGCCATATATTTCAGAAGCCCTGAATATTTCATTATTGTCATTATTATTTTTAGTATAGATGAATATATGAATGTTTTGCTAACATTACTAAGCTATAAGGCTGACCGTAAAGATCAGAGCGTAGACAGTACATTATGTTAACTTGTACAGTGGCCAGGAAATGCAAAACAAAATTTACAAACAAAAATTCTCACGGAAGGGGGATGTACGGTACCAAATGTTGGACGTACAGTGGCCAGGAAGTGATAGAGTGAGCGGTCAATTCGTGTTCCCTGTGTTCAAAATCACTCATGACTCACGATTTAGTCCTCTATTTAGAATTCCCTATGTAGGGAGTAGGGAATGAATGAGTGATTTCGGACACAGCCAACAGAATGCACTTGGTCCTTCTGTCTGGTCCGTGTCTGTTAAAAATTCTAGAAACAGTCCAGACGAGGGGCGGCACGGTGGTGTAGTGGTTAGCGCTGTCGCCTCACAGCAAGAAGGTTCTGGGTTCGAGCCCCGGGGCCGGCGAGGGCCTTTCTGTGTGGAGTTTGCATGTTCTCCCCGTGTCCGCGTTGGTTTCCTCCGGGTGCTCCGGTTTCCCCCACAGTCCAAAGACATGCAGGTTAGGTTAACTGGTGACTCTAAATTGAGCGTAGGTGTGAATGTGAGTGTGAATGGTTGTCTGTGTCTATGTGTCAGCCCTGTGATGACCTGGCGACTTGTCCAGGGTGTACCCCGCCTTTCGCCCGTAGTCAGCTGGGATAGGCTCCAGCTTGCCTGCGACCCTGTAGAAGGATAAAGCGGCTAGAGATAATGAGATGAGATGAGTCCAGACGAGCTGCGTTAAAGGAGAACTGAAGGCATTTTTTTTAATTATCAAAATTCCATTTCTCTCATTTTATTAAATATTGGAATGCATGTTTGATCGCTATTTTGTCGCTGCTATAGCAAGTTATGAGTGTTTGAAATATGCTCTGTAATATATCAGTCCATATGTCAAAGCAATGGCCATAAACGAGATTCGTTGAGACCTGTGCGAGACATCGTAGGATGGAAGTAAAACGTACAGCGGAAATCAAAGTGACCGACATCTGCCAACGTTGTCAAAAGACATGCGCGCTTTCTTTCGAATGCTGACGTAATCAAGCCGGAAGTTTTGTTTGTTTTGATAGCAATCAGGAAAGTTTGAAAAAAGTCAGCAGTAATCGTCATTTAAACTCGTTTTTGTGCAATATTTCGTTTGGAAAACAGTTTTCAAAATGGCGGCACTGACACCTGGCTGATGCTTCACGTTTCGAAGTCTCGCACAAGTCTCATGAAGATCGCGCGGATAAGCGACGCCTGCCATCGACCAAACGAACTAAATTCAACATGGCGAAAGACAAAATAGGCCGATACGTATAATATTTAATTGCAATTAGTTGCCAATACGAGTCACGATATAAGGTTACTAAAACTGAAAATGTAATTGAATAACACGTTAATTAAGAAATAAAGCAAGTTTGAAAATGACTTCAGTTCTCCTTTAAGCGGTTCATGTGTTTTCCACATAAGGTGCAAAACATCATTCGGTCGCAGTCGACGTTCCGTCATCATAAACTCCATAGAAGACAATACGAATTGACCACTCACTCTATCACTTCCGGGTCGCTTGCAGCATTTGGTACATTTCCCTTCAGTGAAGATTTTCATTTGTAAATTTGTCTCAGCGCTCGTAAAAGTGTTTCGCATCTCATCAGTTTGTTTTCTAAGATGTAAATTTGTTTTGTATTTGGTAAAAGTGTTTTGCGAATGTAATTTTGTTTTCTAAAATGTAAAAGTGTTTCACATTTTGTAATTTTGTTTTGCACTTCCCAGCCACTATACAACTTGAGAGCACTGATAAACAAACAAACAAACAAACAATAATAGTGGGCCTAAAGCAGAACCTTGTGGGATGCCATTTTATATATTTCTCTTTTTTCTAGTGTTTCCATATCCTTCTGTTTGAAGGACGTCTGTCTTGAGGAGAGCAAGCATTCATAGTCCTGAGCTTTATAGGATGGAAAAGAAGGTCATATGACATTGACTATGTGCTAATTTAATTAATTGCCCACAGTTCCCTGGAAAAAGGTTTTATAGACAGTTTAAGGAAAAGAGAGAGAGAGAGGGGGGTGTCTGTTATTCGTATTGCCCTGCACAGCGATGCATCTCACAAAGGTCCAACTTCTCTTTCTGCCTCAGGATGGGCCAAGCGCAAAATTAACAACCTGTGAAGAGATGGAGAAACAGAGGCGTCCATTAAGCAGACGAGATTCTTGCTCTGTCTGTATGCCTGTCTCTCAGTCTAGTCATCTGTCTATCTGTCTTTCCTTCACTTACTCACTCTCTCACCTGCACCGAGGAGACTCAGGTATTGTCTTTGCAGCAGCATTGAATAATAAAAGACTCAGGGTACAGTGCCAGGCCTCCAAACCACAAAGCGAAAGAGGAGTTGGAGCTCTCCTCATCCTGCTTTCTCCTCCCTTCAGAAGCACAATGCCCTCTTTCAGCCTTTGCCCAACCCTCCATGAACTAGAACCAGCTCCACGCTGCCTCCCCAGGCTATTAACCCCGACCGCTAAAGAGCTTAACACTACATCGCAGCCGTGATTTTTTAGCAACAACACAGCACCAAAGCCTCTAAAACTCAGACACACTGCGGGCTCTTTATGAGCGATGGCGACTTTAAGGGAACTGAATTAAATAAAACAACAGGAAACGACAACTTTGCTTGTTATGCTCTTTAAACGTACAGTCTGTGTGTGTAAGGGGGGGATGACAATGTCTTCACACTGGAATGAACATTAGGTAACATACAGCAAAGATCTGAAATCCTTTATTTCTCCATTACGCATAACCGAGGCTATTATTTTCATCAGCTGCTGATAGTTTAAACCTCACATTAAACCATTAACCCAAACAGAACCTCAGGAGCAGCCTGGTGAGCTGTTTGGAGGATTTGTAGTTTGGACGAAAGACCAGAATCTTGTTTCATTTGGAGAAGGAGACGTCAGGATCCCACAATGTTCCCGTCTGTTTTGGTCCTCTTTGGATTTTGCCCTCAGACACTTCGATCAGTCGGCACTGTGGACGGCACCGAGGACCACACACAGGTCACAGAGTACACTGGGCAGAACTTCCTGTTTATACATCAACTCTCCTTTTCTCTCCATTAGTCAGGATATAAAGGCAAATGTATGGTTAGGACTGTTCATACATTTTTAATACGTAAGGAATAAAACACTTGTGCGTGTGCTGTTGGAGGAAAATGATCAGCGACAGTGTGCTGTGATGGAGAGGAGATCCTGTTACTGTCACAAACTTCTGGATTTTACTAAAATTTTGTTTTATTTCTCTTATATTACAGTGAACTACTTATGCTAATTTATCCAGATATATAAATATTCAACATTGTGGATCATCAGTGAAACTACGGCAGCTACAGTTTTTTTTTTTTAATGCAGCTTGTGATGTTACCAGGGAAACTGCAAAATGCATAAAGTGTTTTGTACTGAAGACATCGGGAAAGAATCAGCTTTACCTCAGACTCATCTCTTTACTGAACACTTCACTGTAATCAAGAATTACATTAAAAATGAATTATATATATATATATATATATATATATATATATATATATATATATATATATATATATATAAATAAATTAAATTTTAATATAATTCTAATGTAATGTTTAATGTAATTCTATTATATCGAGCTGAGCTCTCACAGGAACGAGGCCTGTTAACTGTGAAGCTTCAGTTTCATATCGTAGGAAGGAGCTCTGAGGTTCTTTTTGTTGTTCTGGAGATAAAGTTGGTATTGTGGTCATCTGTTGGGCTAAAAGAAGGGAACCGCCTCTCTCTCTCTCTCTCTCTCTCACACACACACACACACACACACACACACACACAGTGAATGGAGAATTGATCTTTACACCCAATCTACGGTACATTTGGAAACCCAGCCAAGATCCTCACCTCAAATCCTCCCAGTTTACGCCAAGACATTCGTCATCCTCTCCGACACTCAGCTACCTGAGCTTCGCTTCCTTTCTCGGTCACGTCATGGTGTGTGGCCTGCTGGAAAAGCTTGTCGTGTGTGTGTGTGTCCATGTGTGTGTGAAAACGCTCAGCGAGCTCGCCAGGTTATCCGGCCTGCACTGCGTCTGTGATGTATCGCTCAGCCGAACACCAACACTTTTGGTGTTTAGTCACATTACATCATGAGAGAAGCGCCGAGTGTTTGTGGGGTAGAAGAGCGAGGTCAGGGAAGGGTAAGGAAGTGACGCCATGTTGTTTTATTAAGTTAAGTGTAACACACGAAGATGACATCATTCTCATAGGGTTTGATGGAAACACTAATATTCTGTCAAAATGATATTTACATTGGAGTGAAAGTTGTTTTTTACTAATAAAAATAATTAATGATTTTCTAATATTCTCCAGGATGTCATAAATTAGACAGACAGACAAGTTAGACACTATTAATAAATACATTATATAACTTTATTTTTCCATATTGTTTTTACAATCTTTAATTTCAGAAATCACAAATTAGATTCAACACTGGTCATGAATAAGTAATAAGCACTTTTAATATTGTTCAGGATTTTTTTTCATGTCACAAATTCGATTAGATGAGTGACAATATTAAAAAAAATGTGTGAACACTTTTAATGTGATTTCTTTAAATTTACAGTAAAGACAACATTAATATTGTTCACATTTTATTGATGTTTTAATTGATTAAAGAAATGAGATGCTCATATATATATATATATATATATATATATATATATATATATATATATATATATATATATATATACACACACACGTGTGTGTGTGTGTGTGTGTGTGTGTGTGTGTGTGTGTGTGTGTGTGTGTGTGAAAATTGCAAAGGTTTTTTTGTACAATTTTTCCCTCAACAATTTTTCCCTTGATATATCTTTGCAGGATAAAGCGGCTAGAGATAATGAGATATCTACAAATAAAAAAATATTAAAAGTTTAAAAGAAAATAATCTGAAAAAAGTAATATGTATTTTGTAAATTTTCTAAAATTTATTACATAAACTTGATATACATTTGATCTTTTATATACATTTATAATATAACAGTATGATCATGGTAGTTATGTATTATTAATTTTTTCCACAATAAAAAATATATATATCACATGCTTTAATTAAATCATATTCATTTAATAAGCCCTGTGATGGATTGGCTACCTGCTCAAGGTGAGCCCCGCCTCTCGCCCCAAGTCTGCTGGGATTGGCTGAAGCTCCACCATGACCCTGATGGATAAGTGGTATAGAAAATGGATGAATGGATGGATGGATATTCATTAAAAAACAAAATAGAGATACTACTCTTAAAAAATACATATTAAACTTTGCTTGTACAGTATTCAATGAAAGTGTTTCAGTTTCACAAATAATCATTACATTTTAATAATCAATTAAATTGCAGATCAAAGTCGTTCATAGAAAAGATTCAGATACGCAAGAGTGAGTGAGTGAGTGAGTATTTAGAAATAACTGGTACGCTTGCATTGCTATAAAGTGAAAATAGATGTCCTGAGTCATTTATGTATTGAACACGAGGCCATAAACTCATACAATGTAGGAGGTTGTACGTGTACGTAATAATGAAAATGAAATTCTGTCTTTTCATCTGGCTGCGTTTCCCCGTGCCGTTCCTCCCACACACAGCACTCACACTGGAGTTATTTGAGTTGCAGCTCTCAAGGGCCTACTTCATGGCTTCCAGCTCCAGTGGTGTATCGATTAGATATCAGGCCCTAATTGGGCTGCGATCTCCTTGCCTCTGAGATGTATGATGGAGATGACAGGAAATGGATACTCCTCTGATGGTTGTAAATAGCCTAGTTGAACAAAATGTGTTTTCCTTTGGCTTGGCTGCCAATTCCTTCTTTCTTCTTCCCATTCCATCTCTCTCTCTCTCTCTCTCTCTCTCTGTATATAAACAAAAGTTTGTGGACACCAGACAATCGTACCCATGTGTGTTTCCAGATCATCCATTTCCTGATTTGTTCCTTGACGTTTTATAAAATTATGTGTGTCCAACTTTGTGGAAGAGACACTATGGGTGTAATTATCAGGGGTGCACATACTTTTGGTCATATAGTGTACATGGATGTGCATGACCTCCATCAGTTATGAAGCATCAGGGTGATTAGGAAAAAATAAACTTTTTTTCCCCCTGAGAGAATGAAGTAAAGCCCATTAGTTTTATACAGACAGTAGGGAAGGATCCAATCCCATCCATAACAGGTGCAACTTCTGATTTTATTTCTCCATTTCTTTCCCTTTTTATTTTTGAAGAACCTCCAGCCCAAAATGTGCAACAGTTTGATGCAAACTTCATCAGGATTTTCTGATCATTTGCGTCTCATCAGAAGACATATGGCTAATTTCTAATTTTCCTTCTGAGTAAAAAAAAAAAGATCACTGTTAGTGATAATGTTTACGGATATTGAAGAAAGTGTACATCAAATCTCTCAAGACCTTCGCAAAGTTAGTGAGTGGTGTTGCTCCAGTAAGTTACTTATCAACCCAGACAAGACAAAACTCATGTTCTTTGGAGTTAAACAGACATTAAATACTGTTTCTAATGTTACTGTCCCCTTCCTGGGTCAAGGCCTGGTTCCTGTCACGTCATTCAAGGACTTGGGCATCACCTTGGACCCTCACCTGTCATTTAACGGTCACATTGACTCTGACATCATTGCCACAGGCTGGATTGTGCCAAATTATTCTTGGGCACTTATTCTCAAGAGATGTTCTCCAACTCATTGCAAGTGCCCTGATTTTTAGCGAGTTATTTTACAGTTCCACCGTATAGCCTGGTGCTACTAAATGAAACATCCCAAAAGCTATGTCTGTGAAGATTCTCAGTCATCCAGGTCATAGTAAACTGTGGGTGGTAGAAATGGGCAACTGGACTTGCTTGAAGATTCTTGAAAACGTTTCACCTCTCGTCCAAAAGGCTTCTTCAGTTCTGTCTGACTAATAGGGAGTCACACTCCCTATTAGTCAGACAGAACTGAGGAAGCCTTTTGGACGAGAGGTGAAACGTTTTCAAGAATCTTCAAGCAAGTCCAGTTGCCCATTTCTACCACCCACAGGATCACAAAAGCTACAACTTATACAAAACTTCGCTGCATGAGTTATAACAGGGGTAAGAAAGTTTGATCACATTTTGCCAACATTAAAGGAACTAAAATGGTTATCAGTTGAGCAACTTCTACGACTTCGTGATGTTACCATGATGTACAAAATGCTTAAATCAAATGGCGCCTGATTACCAGTACCTCTGCCAGAAATTAGCCAAGCGATCTGATACATACGTACATTTACAAGAGAAGAGGAACCATACACCATGGTGTCACACAAAGATAGCCCGGCGCTCCTGCTTCTTCCATGGACCCAAATTGTGGAACTCTTTACATAACACAGTTAGAGACTCTAATAGCATCTGCTCTTTCAAGAGGAGTGCTAAAGAATTTTAAAGGAACAATCTTTACAGCTGCCATTTTGAACCCTTGTGTTTAAATGGCCTAATGGTTAGAGAAGCAGCGTTGGGACCAAAAGGTCACTGGTTTGATTACCTGGACTTCTTGTTTGAGCAAGGCACCTAACCCCCAAGTGCTCTGGGTATGTTGTACATCACTCTGGATAAGACTGTCTGCATCATCTTCTCCCTTGTCCAGCACTGTTGCCAGGTCAGCGTCCATGTAGACCTTATTGATCCACATGTCATGTTAATTGGAGCATAGTTTTACACCAGATACCCTACCTGCTACAACCCTCCCATTTCTGAGCTTGGGAAACAACCATTCACACACACACACACACACACACACACACACACATTCACAGCTATGGACAATTTAGAGTAGCCAGTTAACCTGTCTTTGGACTGTGCACCTGGAGGAAACCCACGCAGACATGGGAAGAACATGCAAACTCCACACAGAAAGGTCCTCGTCAGCCACTGGGCTCAAATCCAGAACCTTCTTGCTGTGAGGCAACAGTGCTAACCACTACACCACCATGCCACCCATTGGTGGGTGGCACACAAACCACAGGCGGTTACATGTTTTGATCACATGGCCTACTAACGGGACTTATAAATGAACAATATGTTAGATGATGAAAGAAGTTATGAAGAACAGCTTCTCTTATAATATCTTATAATAAAATTCAGTGTAACTTCCAAACAGTCTCGCAATAATTACA
The DNA here is from genome assembly GCF_027579695.1 of Neoarius graeffei. NCBI lineage: Eukaryota > Metazoa > Chordata > Actinopteri > Siluriformes > Ariidae > Neoarius > Neoarius graeffei. The sequence goes on from NC_083574.1 coordinate 4,343,519, forward strand.
CATTTTTCATCCAGAGCAATAATGCGGTCAATGAGGCGGTCCTTCATTTACGTTGCTTTAGAGTTCACACTTCAAATGTTATGTGCTCATACCCATTCCAGACCACCTCAAAGGTTGTTTGAGTGATTGGATCAATCAGAGAAAGATTGGATCCCATTCACACCTGTACTTAGCACTATTCACTTGTGATCAGATCAGTCAGGACACATATTAATGCAAGTTGTAAACAGGGCCATAAGTTTTAAATCTGTATTCTGTGTTCATGTAAGAAACAAGATTCGCCTTAAAATAAAATTTTAAAATCATTCATTCATTGTCTATACCACTTATCTGCTGAGGTTTGCAGGTGAGCTGGAACCAATCCCAGCTGACTTTGGGGGAGAGGTGGGACACAGGTCGCCAGTCCATCCCGGGTCTACCACAGAGACATACAGCCATTCACACTCACTTTCACACCCACGGACAACTTAGAGTAGCCAGTTGACCTAATCAACATGTCTTTGGACTGTGGTAGGAAACTGCAGCTCCAGAAGGAAACCCATGTAGGCACGGGGATAACATGCAAACACTGCACAGGTCAACTGGCAGATTTGAACCCAGTACCTGAGCAAAATTCTCTTTCACATTTTCAATGATGACTGGATGGTGAAAGGAATAGGCAGAGTAAAACCATGGAAAACCGAGCCCCACAGGACCAAGTTCCTCAGCCAGGTGGTATACGATGTGCTTCTATGCCCATCAAATCTTCATGCATGGGACAAAATAGAGTCCCTGTGCATTGTGCACCAAGTGTGGAACCCTGGGTCATATCCAAAGCAGATGTTCAAATGCACTGGGAGAGGGATGATCAAGGTCATTGCAGAAGCCTTCAGTGCAGGGGTTGGGTGTGCCAAGAGGTTCCACCCCACCAAGACTGCCAACAACTTCATTGCAGCTGGTGAGCAACGTCATCCCTCAGTGAAGTCATCTGTAGGGCTTCTGAGTTCTGATGGAGACTGGTAGCTATTTGTAGACCTCAAGCGGCAAGTTCCTGAGTCACATTCAGAACATTGTCCTGCTGTCCAAGTCTGCCAAACAAGCTGCCTGCTGAAGCTCACAGTCCATTGAGAAGACCACTTGGAAGCAGCCTTTGAAAGGAAGCTTGCCAAGTATGAAGGGTCTGGTTAGTGAGTGCCAGCAGAGTGGCTGGAGAGCAATGTACTTGTTTATATAGAGAGTTCGAATGCTGGAAGGGTTTTGCCATCCACTCTGTGTCCAGAACCTTCAGCATTGTTTGTTGTTTGTTATTGTGGGAGTGATGAAGCAAAGAGCCATCTGGAACATCACCGAAGCAGCTGAGAAAGCACCAAGATGGCTTTGGCTCATGAGAGGAATGCCATGGCTATAGGAGTGAATTAGCCTTCTGGACACAATTTGGGGTCTGATCAGCATCATCTGGTTCTCATGGTGATGATAGGGTGTATAATGTTGAAAGATCTGAAACACTTAAGGATTCCAGGAACATCACTGGTGAGTTTAGTCCAGTTTGTTAAATTCAATTTCGGTTATCAGTCGAAAATAATCAAAATAATCAACTTCAGGGTGGTAACAGTAACTGTATTTCATCATATCACCCCATTGTTGATTATTTTCCTATGATAGCACAACACTGAGTGCTTTATTCCTTTCTTAAGTGTTGAGTAATTTCGTCTTCAGTTCACTGCAGGTGATATTGTTAAAGTTAACACTTTGTTGATTAGTTTTCGATAACAGTATGGCCCTTTTATTATTATTATTATTACTTACCCATCAACTGCAAGCTGGCCAAGTGGTTAATGTGTCTGCCTCTCGACCGGGAGATTGCGAGTTCTCCTCATGGTTGGGTCATACCAAAGACCATCATAAAAAAAAAAAAAAAAATGGTGCTATCTGGCAAGGCACGCTGCAATACAGATGTGAGTAGGGAGTCAAACTCTTGTGGTTACCAGAGGACTGTGACCCTAGCTATATAGCTGCCTGGTTAGTACTGGGACAACCAGGTCCTGACACAGGAAGGACTTTGCTTTTTTGACTTACCCATCACCTATCATGCAGCGCAAATTTCTAGGGGGGTTATTGATTAGATGTTAATTCATTGCTCTCCAGATGCAAGACAATGACAATAAAGACCTGACCTAGTTCTGAGACTGAACCAGGCCTTTATGGCTCTCCGGAATCATGTCTGGTTCTCATTTTCTTTTTGTCCTTCTCTTCTGGAAAAGAACACATTCCTCTCTCGACACCCACAGCACTGAACTCAGGACCTTGATGGACGCTTAAACAGACAGTATATTTTTCCCCTCTGGAGACGCCATGTTATGGACAAGATCCATCCTTGCGTATATAAGCACCTCTCCATGTCTTTCCAGAATTTTTTTCAGCACTCTTTAGAAACTAAGCCACTTTTGGCACTGGGACTTGGGACTGGCCGATACTCTTGTGTGAAGCGTGACGGCCTGACGGTACAAACTTGTGCCTTTGTTCCTGCTGCTGCTTGACAGCAAAATGGCCAAGAATTAATGTTCCATGTCTGGAATGAACACCTGACAATGCTGTTAGGCACTGGTGTCACTTCGGGTTATACACTGGAGCCGAGCACCAACATCCAAACCACAGGATCCTCCTACTGTGATATACTTCTTCTTCTTCTTCTTCCTCTTCTTTTTTTCCTTCTTCTTCCATTTCACCAACACTTCATATAATTTAAGTCAGGGCCTCTATTTGCTGTGATTCAACTCACATTTATTTGAGATTCTATTTTTGCTCGACAATAAAAGCTTTGTTTTGACGACACAGTCTGAGAGAAGATGGATCATTCTTATGGTGCAGTCATCTTGGCTTTTTAATCACGATGGATTTGAAATGAAACAGTCATTATGAGGTTAAAGGGCAGAATGAGGTCTTTTATTTGGGTGAAGTGTATAGAAAATCCAGCCCTTCTTTTTCATACAAGTGCTCTTTCAGGGAAAGAAGCTGTTACTGTAGACTCTATAATGTTTTAGAATAGGTGGTGTTATGCAAAATTAATCAACACGTTCTGACCAATCAGACAGATGTCCCTAAAGACAAAAAATGCCAACATGACGTCAGAGTTTTCACTGCACAATGTAACCCACTGGTAACACTCAACAACTAAAAACTGCCAGAGTATGGTTTGCTAAAAAGATTAAAATACAAAAATAATAATAATCTGTAGAGTTCTCATCCTGAGTTTTATCAAGAGACGAGACAGAGTGATGAAATGGACTGCTCATGATCCAAAGCAGACCATCTCAGTTGTGAGACATGGTACATGGACATGTATGGCTGCCAGTGGAATTTGTTCACTTGTCTTTACTCATAAAGTAGCAGCGAGATGAATCCTGAATCGTATGGAAAACATCACTGCTAAGATCCAACCAAATGGAAAAATCAGCAGATGGTGTTTTACCTCGCAGCAGGATAATTACTTGAAACACACTACTATGGAGTTTTGACTGACGGACTCAGTGACCTGACCTGAACCCAAATGATCTGTTCTAGTTATGGAAACCTATCTGAAATGTAATATCCCAAGAAGTTGACAGTTGTTGAATATGGCTGTATTACAGGGAATGTACTCACCATCTAATGATATCAGTCATCAATTTGTAACTGAGTATTAAACATGACACATTTATTTCTGTTAATTATGTCTAGCTAGCTATAAGGAAGAGATGGTGGTACAGTGGTTAGCACTGTTGCCTCACAGAAAGAAGGTTCTGGGTTCAACCTTGCGGCTGACTGAGGCCTTTCTTTGTGGAGTTTGCATGTTCTCCTAGTGCCTGTGTAGAAACCCTCTGGTGCTCTGGGTTCCTCCAACAGTCCAAAAACAAGTGGATTAGGATCCTCTAAATTGTAATGGTTGTCCATCTCTATGAAGCCCTGTGATAAACTGGTAGCTTGTTCAGGGTGAACCCAGCCCCTCGCCCAATGTCAGTTGGGATTGGCTCCATCTTCCACTGCAAGTCTGATAGATAAGTGTTATAGATAATGGATGATTTGGATGGATGGATGGATGGATGGATGGATGGATGGATGGATGTCTAGCTATAAAATAGACTGCCTCTTACTTACAGTAGGCCACCATGAGTGTCAATGCTCCTTGGCTACCCACTAGCTACCTCTACTCTCCCCAGCTATCAATAAACCGGGGGGGTGAAGGCTAACATATGCTTCTTCTGAGCCACATGAAACCATCCATCCATTACCTGTAACCACTTATCCTGTACAGGGTTGTGCGCAAGGTGGAGCCTATCCCAGCTGACTATGGGTGAGAGGCAGGGTACACCCAGGACAAGTCGCCAGATCATCGCAAGGCTGACACACAGAGAAAACCAACCATTCACACTCACATTCACACCTATGGTCAATTTAGAGTCACCAATTAGCCTAACCTGCATGTCTTTGGACTGTGGGGGAAACCGGAGCACCCGGAAGAAACCTGGAGAGGAGAACATGCAAACTCCACACAGAAAGGTCCTTGTTGGCCACTGGGCTCAAACCCAGAACGTTCTTGCTGTGAAACGACAATGCTAATGACTACAACCCACCGTGCCGCCCACCAGCCATCCATATCTTCTTGAAACTCCTGCTCATGCATTGGGCAGTGTAACACACTCAGAGGAAAGTTCCATCAAGCCTTTTCTGCCTACATGAGCTCAAAGACTGCTAGTGACACTGTGATTGACAATGCAGAGATATTATGCCCCTCCCACCAAGAGGACACAGTCAGTTTTGGTGTTTTTTGGTGTTATATGGAACCACATTGGTTAAAATTACTTGCGAAATGAATAAAATCTGAATAAAGCAGAATTCCCAAAGGAGAATTGTTTAAGTTCTAATGATAACGTGTCTAAAGTGAAATCTGCGTGTCGACTTTATTTAAATCTATATTTACATCACTGGCAGTGATGTAGCTGTCTAAACCATGTGGACAGCTGGAGCAGAAGTTCAGGTCTGTGGTGTTTACTGGCAAAATGTGCCTGCCAAGGGAGAAGTGTCTGAATGTCGGCCGTGTCAGCAGTCTTCCCGAGGAGACACTAATTGACTGTGTTGTCTTCGGCCAGGTCCCATCAGATGGGCTGGAGATTGATAGTGATGACTAGCACCTCCTCATCAGTCCATCCCGTGCTAATGAGAAAGTGTTTAATGGAGGGCCAGCAGGGGTTTGACACGGAGGTGGAGGGGGTGTCAGCGGACATTGATGAGCTCCAAACCGGACAGGGGAAGCACCAGGACTCTATGAATGAAGGATACTGATGGATGCTCAGCCTGGGAAAAACAAAACAAAACAAAAACTGGTGACATCAAGATAGGGAGAAAGAGTTCAAGATAACACAGAAGGTTTGTTCTGATGCGTCAGAGCTCATTATTCCATACCCTTTTCATCTGTCTGTGTCTTTGCATGTTGGAATCCAGGATTCTATTGTTTGGAACCCATTAATGGTGTTACAGATGTTCTTGATCTTGATCATTTCATTCTGTATTTCTTCTCTTTATGACAACAGCGGGTTTCCTTTTCAGAAGAAGCTTCCAGTAGAAACCATTTAGAAAAATGTTAAATTATGCAATAAACACATACTTCAACTCTTCAATTATGTTTTTATTTGTTGGTTTGTTCATTTGTTCACATCAGCTATCATGCAGTTTTCAGAGAGAGAGAAAGAGAGAGAAACAAATGACACTCAGGAGAATCTGAAAAAAAAATCATGAAAATAAAATACACGTGGCACTTTATGACTTTTTCTAGCCTGAAAGTCAGTTTAAGTTATTTATTTGTTTATTTATTACACTTATAAGGATGTATTTATTTATTTATTTAAATTCCAGAGTACTTTTAATTAAAAATAATAATATTTAGCACAAAAATGCATAAACATGTTGTGCCAAGTATTATAAATATTATTTATTATATGATTTATGGTATAACATTTTATTAAGCAAGGTTTAAGGACCCTTAGAGTTATTTGCATATATGTGCATAGCATGACAATGTATTCTGCATCAATTTTATTCATGCAATTTTTTTTTTTTTTTTAGCTTTATTGACCACACTGAGATTAAGATGTCAGGATTGAGGTGACTAAACATCATAAACTGTTCACCAGATTAAATGTCATTGACCTGCAGTGGCGTCCTAATGAAATTTATTCATCATGGACGCTGGGAATGTTGAATTGCCTTCCCCCGACACCCATACAATGAAATCTCTGCCAACAAGGAGGCATTCTGTGCCCTCTGTCCCACTTGTTGTGTGAGAGAACATCCAGCTCGGTGGCCTCTCGTTTGTGAGAGTCTCGCAGCTGTCACTGTGTCCCCTTTGTCCTCCGACTGCAGCATTCCCAGAATGCCCGCATGCCACGGATGCCTACTTCTTCCTTGTTTTCTCAATTACATATCTGTTTACTTTCAAAAGGGGCATTTTTCCTGTGCATCTTTGCCCTCGGCTCCCACGGCCCTGGTAGGAGGAGATCAGACCTGATTTATTCTCACTTTTTTTTATAGCTTCAGGTCCGATTGCATTTTTAAACTTTGGGCGATGTATAACAAGGTTCTGGAAAAATGATGAAGGGTCACTGAGGGGTATCTATATTTCTAAGTTTCTGTGCCTTTTATATCCAAATATCCATCTTGAATCATATTATTCAGTAACTCACTCCTCATTACTTCACGACTTTAAATGCCTTTGGATCAAATCAGCACAGACACGTGAGTTGGTTTAATCTAAAATCTAAAAATCTGGAACTGACCATAAAGGCCACTGTTTTGAGAAACATCATAAACTCATAACCGCTGGCCATGACAGCTAGCTACCTTTTCTTCTCTCTCTCTCTCTCTCTCTCTCTCTCTCTTTTCACCCACTTTGTGTCTCGAACATCCCAAACTCAAAATATAAAATTCCGAGTTCAGACTTCCCACTTTCAAGTTAAGTCAAATGTAGGGTAAAATAAAACCTTATATCTACCCTATCAGCCAGAAATAACACTTCTAGCATTTTAGATTTATCCTTGCTCATTTTAAAGTGGGGTACCAAAATTTATGGAGTTACCTGTGTCCATATTGTAGATTATTATCCATACAGGACACTTTTTTCTATGGAATAAAAGCACGAGTTTTATTCCCTTCTAGCAGATTTCATTAATTTGGTTTGATAGCATGCGATATTGTTAGCATATCACAGTGTATCCTACGTGTATTACATCACTCTATCCACTGGAGAATGAGCGTTGGGTATAGTTTACGATATGGCATGGTTGTCAAGGCAACATGACGTCACACGTCAGAGACATAAAACTTTCATGCTAGCAAGTGACTGTGACAATTTGTAAACAAACATGGCCACCAGGTTGCCTTTGTTAAAAGCGGAAGATTTTGACAGAATTTTGGCTGCCAGGTCACTCCATTATGTGTAGCTGTCAATGTTGATTTTAAAAGTAATGAAGTAAATTACACAGGTAAAATAATAATAATAATAATAATAATAATAATAATAATAATAATAATAATAATAATTGGCTTGATTGTGCTAGTGTTGGCCTGCACGAACACTACACTGGCTGGAAGGTAACTGGACTGCTGCACAAACAACACCGAGTTGCGGATAAGCTAGCATTGGCCTTCAAGCATGCTGATATGAATAGAGTGTATAATAATAATAATAATAATAATAATAATAATAATGGCTTTTTTGTGGTCTATCAGATATAGCGGGGCAAAAAAGTATTTCGTCAGTCACCAATTGTGCAAGTTCTCCCACTTAAAAAGATGAGAGAGGCCTGTAATTTTCATCATAGGTATACCTCAACTATGAGAGACAGAACGGGGGGAAAGAATCCAGGAAATCACATTGTAGGATTTTTAATGAATTAATTGGTAAATTCCTCAGTAAAATAAGTATTTGGTCACCTACAAACAAGCAAGATTTCTGGCTCTCACAGACCTGGAACTTCTTCTTTAAGAGGCTCCTCTGTCCTCCACTCATTACCTGTATTAATGGCACCTGTTTGAACTTGTTATCAGTATAAAAGACACCTGTCCACAACCTCAAACAGTCACACTCCAAACTCCACTATGGCCAAGACCAAAGAGCTGTCAAAGGACACCAGAAACAAAATTGTAGACCTTCACCAGGCTGGGAAGACTGAATCTGCAATAGGTAAGCAGCTTGGTGTGAAGAAATCAACTGTGGGAGCAATTATTAGAAAATGGAAGACATACAAGACCACTGATAATCTCCCTCGATCTGGGGCTCCACGCAAGATCTCACCCCGTGGGGTCAAAATGATCACAAGAACGGTCAGCAAAAATCCCAGAACCACACGGGGGGACCTAGTGAATGACCTGCAAAGAGCTGGGACCAAAGTAACAAAGGCTACCATCAGTAACACACTACGCCGCCAGGGACTCAAATCCTGCAGTGCCAGACGTGTCCCCCTGCTTAAGCCAGTACATGTCCAGGCCCGTCTGAAGTTTGCTAGAGAGCATTTGGATGATCCAGAAGAGGATTGGGAGAATGTCATATGGTCAGATGAAACCAAAATAGAACTTTTTGGTAAAAACTCAACTTGTCGTGTTTGGAGGAGAAAGAATGCTGAGTTGCATCCAAAGAACACCATACCTACTGTGAAGCATGGGGGTGGAAACATCATGCTTTGGGGCTGTTTTTCTGCAAAGGGACCAGGACGACTGATCCGTGTAAAGGAAAGAATGAATGGGGCCATGTATCGTGAGATTCTGAGTGAAAATCTCCTTCCATCAGCAAGGGCATTAAAGATGAAACGTGGCTGGGTCTTTCAGCATGACAATGATCCCAAACACACCGCCCGGGCAACGAAGGAGTGGCTTCATAAGAAGCATTTCAAGGTCCTGGAGTGGCCTAGCCAGTCTCCAGATCTCAACCCCATAGAAAATCTTTGGAGGGAGTTGAAAGTCGGTGTTGCCCAGCGACAGCCCCAAAACATCACTGCTCTAGAGGAGATCTGCATGGAGGAATGGGCCAAAATACCAGCAACAGTGTGTGAAAACCTTGTGAAGACTTACAGAAAACGTTTGACCTCTGTCATTGCCAACAAAGGGTATATAACAAAGTATTGAGATGAACTTTTGTTATTGACCAAATACTTATTTTCCACCATAATTTGCAAATAAATTCTTTAAAAATCAGACAATGTGATTTCCTGGATTCTTTCCCCCATTCTGTCTCTCATAGTTGAAGTGTACCTATGATGAAAATTACAGGCCTCTCTCATCTTTTTAAGTGGGAGAACTTGCACAATTGGTGACTGACTAAATACTTTTTTGCCCCACTGTATATTCCATTGAGCTACTCGTCTTCAACTTGCTCCATATCATGCTAGCTGAATGGAATATATCTGATAGACCATGAAAAAAAGCCAGTATTATTTAAATATTCAATACTATGTGCATATTCATTTGCATATTTTATCTATCACATCTAATTAAAATGTAAGACCACTGTTAAAATGTGTTGCATTTCTTGAGACATTTAATAAATCAGAAACGGATAATTATTTAAAAAATAATACTTGGTTTGCTAAATCTGGAGGATGAGTGAGCTCAGCCAGAGTTTGGCTGGACACAAACAAACAAACAAACAAACAAACAAACCAATCAATCAATCAGTCCTATCTATCTTACATCCCATTATTTTTCTTTCTCTTTTCTCCCTTTCTCTCAGTCTATTCATATCATTTTTGTCTTCATTTATTTATTTCATATTTGAATATTTCTCTCTCCCTCTGTATCTGTCTTTGCCACTTTTCCCCTCCCATGTTTTTGCCTCGTGAATTTAAACCTGGTCCAGCTCTTGTCCAGATGTTGAGTGTTTGATATGCTGCCTTCAGCAGATGTATTATTTATGAAGGGAAAGAGGATTACATGCTGCCGTTTCAGTCATTTTCACACTCATCCAGCATGTTTCGGCGCTGTAATGTGCTGTAATCTTAGCTCCGTGTGGCTCTCAGTTCTGTCCCACAGCATTTTCCAGTTTCATCATTTGTGTTATTAATGTCACCCTGCCACGCAGAATAGCAACCACTCATAAATTCAGTTCCTGAAGCCTCATTACACACAACAGTTTTGTGCAATTAACCAGTCAGCCAATCATGTGGCCGTGAAATCACACAGATATCCTGAGATAGCTCGAGAGCTTGAGTACAGTAGACGTCCATCAAACATCAGAACGGAGAAGAGTGTGAGAATAGGTTTACAGGAGGTGATAGGAGTAGGACCTGATGTGGTGTTCTGCTGTTGTAGCCCATCTGCTCCCCCTTAAGGTGCTTTCAGACATGCTTTTCTACTCACCACGGTTGTAAAGAGTGTTTATGTTTTATAGTTTGTGATCTGTCTCATAAACAACACATTTCCACCTTCAGAACTGTCGCTCACTGAATTTTTTTTTTGTTTGCTTGTTTTTCTCTTCATTCTGTGTAAAGTCTAAAGAGTGTTGTGTGTGTTAGTTTGAGTAATTCGTTATTACATAATGTTACATGAATGGTATTTAGCAGATGCTCTTATCCAGAGCGACATACAACACACCCAGAGCAGCCTGGGGAGCAGTTAGGGGTTCGGTGCCTTGCTCAAGGGCACTTCAGCCATTCCTGCTGGTCCAGGGAATCAAACCAGCAACCTTTCAGTCCCAAAGCTGCTTCTCTAACCATTAGGCCATGGCTTCCTCATGGTTTCTGAAATCATCTGTTTCTGAAATACTCAAACTACCAACAACCACAGAAGATTCAAAGTCACAGAGATCACGTTTTTTTTTTTTTTTCTAGGCCTCACCCAAATCCTAAACATTACTTTTTTATTTTTTTTCAGTTTTGTTTTTCTAAGCTGTCTTTCTGCAACAGTACTGTCCTATTCACTGTAGCATCTAAAATCGGAGCCATTTTAAATAAACAGTAAGTTGCTCTCAAGATTGTTTTCCTTAATCCTAACCACTAACCCTGTTTTTGTACTCTTTCTGTTGTACAGTTCTTGTAAAATGTGAGATTTGAGCCAAGGTACATACAGTTTCCTGTTGAACAGAGGGGGAGAAGAAGTATCGAGTCATGATGACCTAACCAAAGTAGGCCTTGTGTCTTATCTTGGCTGTGTATAGAAATGAACAAGCTCGACAACTGACTCCATCTCACACCATGAGGATCTGCAGAGCTGATTGGCTGGAGGGACTTCCTGTGGAAGGAAGTGATTGAAAACCGAAAGAGAAGCGAGCATCCGTAGCAAAGCCACACTGAGATACCCTGCTTATCTTCACTAATAAACACATTGGGACCGAAACTAAACTCTTCAGCTACTCTTGGTCGTGTCTGCACTGTGGTACTGAGGTGTAGAAGAAACATCAAGGAAAGGCAACATTTCCGAAGAAGAAGACATTTCAAAGAAGATGAGTTTTACAGTCGCGAATATTACAGATGTGTAAACAAAAGTGAAGTCGGTCAGGGTTCTTCAGAAGTTTCGGTGGTGGGTTAAGGTGTGATTGGTGAACCTAATCCCCCGCTCTCACTTTCTATTCATTACTGAGTCAAGGTTTCTCAGTGCTTCGAAAGAGAGACAAAACAACTCTCAGAGACATTTAGAGCTTAGTATTGCCATGGAACGTGAAATCTTTTACACACACACAGAGTTTAGAAAAGACAAGGAAAATGTCACTTGCTGTAAAACATCTGGCTCTGAACTAAAATGATTTCATTCTCATTTGTAACACGACAAAAAAAGGCCTGGAGAGGAAATTAATGAAGCCTCCTGGTGAGCGTCAATGTTCTTTTGGACGTTTGACAAGAAAAACTTCAAATTTACAAGGATACACACTGCGAGCATAGAGGCGTGCTTGAGAAGAAACCCAGCTCACCTGCTTACTGTAGTCAGTGCTATACTGTAGAGGTGTGACGCTGTATTTCCTCTTTGTTGTTCCTTTTTTTTCCTTCCTGGAGTGAAGCTGAAGGAGAAAAATGTCTAATTATAGACCATACACGACACTTTATGAAGAATGTATGGCTTTACGATGCCAAAGGACATACCGCATTGTTATCATGATCAAAGGTGGTGCCTTCCTTCATGCTCGAGCGCATTCTACTGCTCATGTAGTCCCTGGTACAGGGAACACTGGGCATGAGGCAGGAATACACCCTGGATGGGCTGCCAGTCCATTTCAGGGCACCACACACACTTTCACACAGTCCAAACCTGGAGAACGTGTGGAACTCCAAACAGGAGCTCAAGATCAATCCAGGGACCCTGGAGCTGTGAGGCAGTGATGCTATAGAACAAAACACACACCCTGTTTGCTTTCTGACATTTAGTATCATTAACAGACTGTCTTTCTGGCAGTTTGAGAAAATCACCACAGCCACAGGGGCTCCAGAGTCTCGTCCTGATCATAGTGTGTGCTTTGTGCTGAATGCCCACCCTCTGGCTGTAGCAATGAGCTGTAGGTTGGATAAGGATGTGCTTGCCTCGACTCAGCCTCCTTGTTTACTTTTATGTTCTCTTCCATAAACGGCCCTCCCAGAGGCGCCCCATGTGCAATCAGTCGAAACATGTTGTGGGGTAACGGCACTTGGCTGTGGATAAAAGTAGTCATGCCAGTCAGGCGTGACCTAGCAGGCTGAAGGCCCATTAAAACGCTTTAGATCCTTAAAGTGTGGCTCCTACAAGACCATCACATTTATGGCCAGTTCATAGACTTCTTATACAACGCACTTATAACTGTTCACTCATGGTTACTTTCACTGCCGTGAGCTGGTGAAGCCTGAGCCGAGTATGAAAAAATCTTTCCATATTGCAATTCCGTCTATTTAACCACATTATGAAGGACGGCTGGAGATCATTTTTCAAAATGAGCTCTACTCTATGAAATTTTCACCAAACTCAAGGCAAAGTTACAGTAACACCACTGTTTAAACATAACGAGATCGTCAATGAGGGTGTCGCTCACTCCGGCCCCGTCTAGTCCAGAAGGAACGATCTAAAGCGGGCCACCTTGTGCAATAAGTGTTGCAAGCTACCGTAGATACACTATATACAAGGTATACATAGAAACGATACCCACCCTAGGAATACCAACCTATTGGCCAGAAAGAATCCAAAATGGTGAGGAATTGACCGAAAAGAAGCGATTTTTGTTGAAGTGCAAGACACTAAGGCTTAATTAGTCCAGAACTTCATGAATAATTGTAATTCAGCAAATCTGGGTAGAAGTTATATGCACCCGAGGGACCCCTACCTTCCTGCCAGAAAGAATCAAAATTGGCAAAGAATTTAAGGAGAAGAAGTAATTTGTGTGGAAACTGCTCATTAGGGATTGCTTACTTACTCCATATCTTCATTATTAATTGCAATTATGCAAATTTGTGTAGAAGCCATATGCATCCTAGGCAGACCTACGTTCTTGTCAAAAAGAATAAAAATCGGTGAATAATTGAGAAAGAAGAAGCGATTTTCGTGAAACGTGGACGACACCAGACGGATGACGGACAACACATGATGGCATACGGTAAACTCACCACCTGTCGGCCAGATGAGCTAATAATCACGAGATCTAAACGAGTGACAATGGAAATTAGAACTTATACAATCGAGTTAAAATTTTGGAATGGTCAAGACTGGTTACGTAACATTAAGTAGTGAAAAAGTTACAAGTTTTAAAGGAGAAGAAGTTCTGTCACATAAGATGGAGACCAAAAGAAAAATACAAATGGCGAAAGAAACGTTATGAAAGGTTACATAATATTCCATAACGGAAACATTCTGGATCGTTACGTAATGCTACATTTGAGAAAAAAAAAGTGATCAATGATATGCAATTGTTACATAATGCAAACGTTAAGAATGTTAATAAAACACTATGAATAGTTGCGTAACTTTATTAAACGCAAAGGTTAAGAAAAAGTTACGAATTGTTACGAAGTTATATTACAGAAAGTTTAGAAATGGTCATGTGACAAGACATAATGGAGGTGAAGAATAACCTTTCATTTCCTGATATTTCCTTTGCTTAAGTGTACATAATAATATTTTTTTTTAAAAAGGTTACAAGCAGATAAGTAAAATTTATGAATGGTTATGTGATGTTACATAATCGGAATGTTATGCAATTTTATTAAATAATAGAAATGAACATAACTTTTCCTGACCAACTCATAACTTTTCTTTTGAGTTATAGTACGTCATGGGAAACTGACAAACGTTTCAAGAATTTTTATGCGAGACCGTCATATTATGTAATGAATGGCGGATGAAAAAGTTGCGAATGATTACGTAATATTATGTAACGGAAACGTTATGGATGTTTGCATCGTTTAAAAGTTGTTACAAAATGGATCTAATGTTTCGTCAAGTTACAAATTCTTAAAGTAATGTTCCGTGAGAGAAACGCGAAAATCTTTATGTAGCGTTAAGGGTTAGAAACTTAATTATTTCTGTATGTGATGGAAAAGTCATCAGTGGCCGTGTTTAAGGTGGAGCGAAGATTAGCGCTCACACTTTTTCTGATTTTTCTTTTCTGTCAAATCCAAAGCAGTCTCTCATTAGATTGCGGATTGTGAATGCGTTAAATCTGAGTGGATGTCATGTTGTGGACTCATAGATAAGCGCATGACTATAAGGGTGAAGTTATACGATAAATCATATCCCAATGTTTTTTCTTCTTTTGGATGGAACTTCCACCATAAATAAATTAAATGTATAAGTAATTAAGCCCTTAATGGCGCTCTGTCATTGACCTGAGCCGGTTGCCAGACCACTAGTTGTTTTTTTTTTTTCCCCCAGAGAAAATAAAATACAGTACATAAAGTTATAATCAAGCCAGGACAACCAATTTTTGTTGAAGAAAAAAATACAATAGAAACCACACTGAAAGCATTTAGCAAGGGGACTTCCAGAGACAATTTCAGGGTGATGACCTTGCCCTATTTATGACTATATGCAGGAATTTATCTTCATAGCACCAACTTTGGTTTCAACTGATTTCAGCTGACTGTGAGGAATGACTGTACTGATTAAACAAGATGATTAAAAAAAATCATTTGTAATAATGTTATACACTATCATTACTGTATTTTAACGCAGCTAAACAAGCTTATTATAGTTTTATTATAAATGTTCCTGTTAATACGTACCGTATGATTACGAACTTAACCAAGCCAAACTCGGAGCACAAAATAAAACCCTCGACTGAATGGTGGCTCTTAAGCTTCTCCAGAGGTGTTCTTGTTAACCTCGAGAGCTCAGCCATGCTGGCTCGAGCCCATGTCGGCGGCTCAGGAGGAGACGTGTTAATTAATCATTTGTGACTCCGAGTGTGCCAGGGCTGGTGAACTGCAGCCAAATGGGCCCACGGCTACCTCCAACAAAAACATGTGTATGTGTGGCAAGTACACACACTCGTCTGGATGTACGTGTTGCATAGACATGCTGCAAAGAAGAGACACGAGTGGAGGACTGGTAGGGAAACTCGGACAGGAAAATCCAGCTATGGTGCTTTGAACAATAATTACAAAATTAGCATGAACATAACAATTTCAAAGAATTTTACATTATCAGCTATTTACGAACACGTTCCTGTGACGTTCTAATCCATTCCTAAAGAAATTGTATTCAACGTCTTAATTATTCAGGTAAATTCATGAGACATTACACTCGCCGGACACTTTATCAGGAACACCTATACTGTACGTACAGTGGGGCAAAAAAATATTTAGTCAGTCACCAATTGTGCAAGTTCTCCCACTTAAAAAAGATGAGGGAGGCCTGTAATTTTCATCATATTTTCATCAACTATGAGAGACAAAATGAGAAGAAAAAAAAATCCAGAAAATCACATTGTCTGAATTTTAAAGAATTTATTTGCAAATTATGGTGGAAAATAAGTATTTGGTCAATAACAAAAGTTCATCTCAATACTTTGTTGTACGGTATACCCTTTGTTGGCAATGACAGAGGTCAAACGTTTTCTGTAAGTCTTCACAAGGTTTTCACACACTGTTGCTGGTATTTTGGCCCATTCCTCCATGCAGATCTCCTCTAGAGCAGTGATGTTTTGGGGCTGTCGCTGGGCAACATGGACTTTCAACTCCCTCCAAAGATTTTCTATGGGGTTGAGATCTGGAGACTGGCTAGGCCACTCCAGGACCTTGAAATGCTTCTTACAAAGCCACTCCTTCGTTGCCCGGGCGGTGTGTTTGGGATCATTGTCATGCTGAAAGACCCAGCCACGTTTCATCTTCAATGCCCTTGCTGATGGAAGGAGGTTTTCACTCAAAATCTCACGATACATGGCCCCATTCATTCTTTCCTTTACATGGATCAGTCGTCCTGGTCCCTTTGCAGAAAAACAGCCCGAAAGCATGATGTTTCCACCCCCATGCTTCACAGTAGGTATGGTGTTCTTTGGATGCAACTCAGCATTCTTTCTCCTCCAAACACGACAAGTTGAGTTTTTACCAAAAAGTTCTATTTTGGTTTCATCTGACCATATGACATTCTCCCAATCCTCTTCTGGATCATCCAAATGCTCTCTAGCAAACTTCAGACGGGCCTGGACATGTGCTGGCTTAAGCAGGGGGACACGTCTGGCACTGCAGGATTTGAGTCCCTGGCGGTGTAGTGTGTTACTGATGGTAGCCTTTGTTACTTTGGTCCCAGCTCTCTGCAGGTCATTCACTAGGTCCCCCCGTGTGGTTCTGGGATTTTTGCTCACCGTTCTTGTGATCATTTTGACCCCACGGGGTGAGATCTTGCGTGGAGCCCCAGATCGAGGGAGATTATCAGTGGTTTTGTACGTCTTCCATTTTCTAATAATTGCTCCCACAGTTGATTTCTTCACACCAAGCTGCTTATCTATTGCAGATTCAGTCTTCCCAGCCTGGTGCAGGTCTACAATTTTGTTTCTGGTGTCCTTTGACAGCTCTTTGGTCTTGGCCATAGTGGAGTTTGGAGTGTGACTGTTTGAGGTTGTGGACAGGTGTCTTTTATACTGATAACAAGTTCAAACAGGTGCCATTAATACAGGTAACGAGTGGAGGACAGAGGAGCCTCTTAAAGAAGAAGGTACAGGTCTGTGAGAGCCAGAAATCTTGCTTGTTTGTCGGTGACCAAATACTTATTTTACCGAGGAATTTACCAATTAATTCATTAAAAATCCTACAATGTGATTTCCTGGATTCTTTCCCCCCATTCTGTCTCTCATAGTTGAAGTGTACCTATGATGAAAATTACAGGCCTCTCTCATCTTTTTAAGTGGGAGAACTTGCACAATTGGTGGCTGACTAAATACTTTTTTGCCCCACTGTACATCCACCTGCTCTTTTATGCAGTTCTTGAATCAGCTACTATTCACTTTAGTGAACAAACAGATCTTCAAACATCAGAATGGGAAAAAAAAATTGTGATCTCACAGTGAAGTGTGACTCTCTTTCACTGTGGCATGGGTGTTGGTTTGAGCCAGATGGAGCATGAAGGTTTGAGTATTTCAGAAACTGCTGATCTCCTCCTGGGGTTTTCACACACACCAGTCTCTAGAGTTTAGACAGAATGGTGCGAAAAACAAAAAAACAAGCATCGAGTGAGTGAGTGAGTGAGTGAGTGAGTGAGTGAGTGAGTGAGTGAGTGACCGACAGTTCTGTGGGTGGAAACAAACGCCCTGTTGATAAGAAAGGGTCAAAGATCAGAAAATAGACAGATTCAAGCTGCCTGGAAGGATCTAGATGACTTGCAACCACATGATCAAAATGTGTGACGTCATAAGCGTCCACCATGATGTTGGATAAACAAAGCAACTAGGATGGCAGCCGCTGAAAGCGTGTCTGTAGAAAATTCAGCATTGTTTCAGTATTACCACGATTTGAACAGTCAAGCGAAGATTTGATACAAGGAGAAGGTGTGGTTTTGACCCATATTATTTTAAAAAGTCAGACTTTTCTGAAGATAAGACGCATCTGCCGTACCAACCATCAAGTATGAATACAGGCCATTTTGTTCAATGACCATTTCGTCCAATAGTTAAGACATTTCGTCCAAAGCCTTTTTCATACTCACTATCAATTATTTTATATTTCAGGTATTTGTTCAAAAAAAGGAGGAATTCTCAATGGAATTTGACTGAAGCAAAACACATTTTCGTAAAGAAAATGAGTGCCGTAGTACATGTGCTTTGACACTAAAGAGCATACTAAGGGGGGTGACCATGTTGGCCTGTGCCACTTGCTGACCCTGGGATGAGTTTTACTCCCTTGTCATTGCAGGCTGCTCGCTTGCATGTCTACGTTTTTGGCTGGATCTTATTAAATCTTTAGGTGTGGAGCAGCGCTCTCATGGAGGCTTCATTGGCGAACACCAGAATACCTGAAATATAAAATAATTGATAGTGCGTATGAAAAAGGCTTTGGACAAAATGTCTTAACTATTGGATAAAATGGTCATTGGATGAAGTGTCCTGATCCCCTCATCTCCTGTCCGTACTAAGCTTCAGAGTTTCCTCACCCTCTTTCTGAATCACAGACGGAATTCTAAAAAATCAGAACGTACCACGGTCACGAACTGTTGTGACCACAACCATATACAGCACAAAGATATGGCAGAGCAAAAAGATCGTTTAAAGCAGTGGAAAAACAAAGAGAGTGGTGCACGCATAGCTATGTTTTGTATGGAATGTCGCTTGACCCCGCATTTGTATCTCCACCAACATGGTCAACATCCGGGTTTCTGTTTTGCTTTGATGTCAATTGCAAGTCAAGGATATAGTAACTTATATAATCACTCTTTACAACCATGGTGATCAGAAAAGCATCTCAGCAACAGCAGAACAGAAGACCTCATTGGGTTCCACTCCTGCAGCCAAGAACAGGGATCTTAGAATCAACAGTGGCCAGTGAGGGTGTAATGGAATAATGTTTTAAAAACTAATTTCTGGAGGGAAATAAAACATGTACAGTCCAGACATCAGAAGAAGGAAAACTAACTGATGAGAAAGGTAACATGGAAAGGGATGAGCAGGGCTACATGTTATACCCGAACCAGCCAGCAGGGGCGCTAGACCTGTGACGGTGTCACGTTTTCGAGACTTTAAACTGTCCGTTTTTATCCAGCCGATGTGTCAACATGAATAAATTTATGAAAGCATGAGTAGTTCCATGCAGATGATGAAATTCGCATGATTGTTTTATTTCTACACTGATCGGTTCGATGGGATTCTTGAAACTGAAATGTGAATCAAATTCTGTTCGACTGACATTGATGTATAGCATACAGTTACTGGCTGGATGAGAAGAAGAAAACTTTGAGACTTTAAACTCTGAAATAAAAACTTCAGGATTATTGTAATGTAATTAACTGAGGGTAGAAATCTTCGTTTTCATATAATGGAAAATTAATTAAAGTGCTTAAGCGAAGGATAGTAAAGTAGTGGTAGTAATGCAGTGATTTGAGTATTTTCTTCCCCCGTTCTTGGTGAGGAACAGCCCTTATCACAGGCTAAATTTCCTATTAAAGTGGCCAGTGAGTGTATATAAGTATGAACACTGGATTATAAGTTATTGTTCAGTGACTTACTTACATGAAATGAGAAAGATGGTCAGAAAAATCATACCATGCACTTTTTTTTTTGGAACGTATATTGAATAAAATGTTTTGAACATATTCATAAAGTCATTATACATGTGGCCTTCTTAGAAAGTTGTTACTGAGATGGCTTTAGAATTATCTGGAAGTTGTGTGTGGGTATATAAAATGGGTCCGTCTCAGAAACTGCTCTCTCATTTGGGACATTATGGTCAAAAAATAAATTTTCTAATTTTACTTTTTTTTTTGCATTTACCTAACATTCAATGTTTCTTTTGTCATGTTTAATAAGAATAAAGATAGTATCTTGCTTTATCTGGCCTCCACTGTGGACATTTTTATTTATTTCAATTCAAATGCTTTCGTTAAATTGATTTCCATATAAAATAACTCCATCATGAAGAATTAAAGCCCCTCCTTCACAGATGAGTGAACATATTGAATAAATTTCCTCTTTTTGATTGCTTGGGTTAAAAATGCAAAGTTATGATGACTGAATTGATTATTCACTTAAATATGAATAATATGATACATTTTGGGTATTTGATATGGCGAAATAGGACACAATGGAAAAATCAAGAACACACCGGAAAGATGAGAATAACGGCGGTGGTAAAAGAACAGCGACTGTACCAGCTGAAGGTCGCGCGGGTCTCTGCTGCGGCGCGCGAGGCAGGGGCGGGGCAAAATGACTGGCCGTAGATTCTATCAAAAGTTTGATCTAAATTGACCATGGCTGCAAAATATTGGCCAAAAATACGCAAACACTACGAAATATGAAAGTAAGATGAAAAAGAAACATTCTATTGCCTTATACTGCAAGACTAAAACAAAATAAAACTGTCAAAACTCACCTTTTCAGCGATAACATCCGAAGAGATCACCCGCGTAACAGAAAGACAGCAAATGGAAGCACGATCAACTTCTAACCGTCAGAGTGGAAAATTCCATTCTACACATGCAAATTGTTAATGTGTGTCCTTCCCCGCACACAAATAACACGCTACGGTAAAAAATAGACCACAACTCATTTTATAGCTCAGAAATTCATACAAGACCAGCTACCATCGTAACATATTCTGTAAGAAACATATTCTATACCTAATTTTCAGCTTTCGTTTTAAAAAACAAAATCACAGATTTATAACTAAATGTTTATATGGCGTAGTGATTTTAAGTTACTACTTTTGGTGAGGTAGTGACCTCGACCCTGAGGCTTTCCGTTCAGATCAAAACACACGATCGTATTGGTTTTGGGTTTGTGGAAAATGGAGTTACGACGGTGATCAAATATTTTGCATGATGTTTTATTACGGTTATGATTATTCTGTGAGCGCACCAATCCTTAGGTGTATAAAGTTACAACTTAAAATACAATTAGTGATAACTGTAGACTTTTCAGTGGACTACAACCTTTTTAAGGGAATGCGATGTAGTCGACCATTTATCATGTCCCAGATCAAGCCGCCATTTTTCCACAAATTTGCAGAATTTTTGCCAAATTCTGAATAGAGTATTCACATCAAAGATTTAGTTTTATCTGTATTCTTTCTTTCATCATTTTATTTCAAATTAAAACCAACATCACCATTCAAAACCATATAGTTTATTGACTGCGAGTATATTTAGTGGGGGACCCCCACAGTACCCAGTTTCTGAGACATATATACAGTGGTGCTTGAAAGTTTGTGAACCCTTTAGAATTTTCTATATTTCTGCATAAATATGACCTAAAACATCATCAGATTTTCACACAAGTCCTAAAAGTAGATAAAGAGAACCTAGTTAAACAAATGAGACAAAAATATTATACTTGGTCATTTATTTATTGAGGAAAATGATCCAATATTGCATATCTGTGAGTGGCAAAAGTATGTGAACCTTTGCTTTCAGTATCTGGTGTGACCCCCTTGTGCAGCAATAACTGTAGCTTAACGTTTCCAGCAACTGTTGATCAGTCCTGCACACCGGCTTGGAGGAATTTTAGCCCGTTCCTCCGTACAGAACAGCTTCAACTCTGGGATGTTGGTGGGTTTTCTCACATGAACTGCTCGCTTCAGGTCCTTCCACAACATTTCCATTGGATTAAGGTCAGGACTTTGACTTGGCCATTCCAAAACATTAACTTTATTCTTCTTTAACCATTCTTTGGTAGAACGACTTGTGTGCTTAGGGTCGTTGTCTTGCTGCATGACCCACCTTCTCTTGAGATTCAGTTCATGACCAGATGTCCTGACATTTTCCTTTAGAATTTGCTGGTATAATTCAGAATTCATTGTTCCATCAATGATGGCAAGCCGTCCTGGCCCAGATGCAGCAAAACAGGCCCAAAGCATGATACCACCACCATGTTTCACAGATGGGATAAGGTTCTTATGCTGGAATGCAGTGCTTTGCTTTCTCCAAACATAACGCTTCTCATTTCAACCAAAAAATTCTATTTTGGTCTCATCCGTCCACAAAACATTTTTCCAATAGCCTTCTGGCTTGTCCACGTGATCTTTAGCAAACTGTAGACGAGCAGCAATGTTCTTTTTGGAGAGCAGTGGCTTTCTCCTTGCAATCCTGCCATGTGCACCATTGTTGTTCAGTGTTCTCCTGATGGTGGACTCATGAACATTAACATTAGCCAATGTGAGAGAGGCCTTCAGTTGCTTAGAAGTTACCCTAGGGTCCTTTGTGACCTCGCCGACTATTACACGCCTTGCTCTTGGAGTGATCTTTGTTGATCGCCCACTCCTGGGGAGGGTAACAATGGTCTTGAATTTCCTCCATTTGTACACAATCTGTCTGACTGTGGATTGGTGGAGTCCAAACTCTTTAGAGATGGTTTTGTAACCTTTTCCAGCCTGATGAGCATCAACAACGCTTTTTCTGAGGTCCTAAGAAATCTCCTTTGTTCATGCCATGATGCACTTCAATAAACATGTGTTGTGAAGATCAGACTTTGATAGATCCCTGTTCTTTAAATAAAACAGGGTGCCCACTCACACCTCATTGTCATCCCATTGATTGAAAACACCTGACTCTAATTTCACCTTCAAATTAACTGCTAATCCTAGAGGTTCACATACTTTTGCCACTCACAGATATGTAATATTGGATCATTTTCCTCAATAAATAAATGACCAAGTATAATATTTTTGTCTCATTTGTTTAATTGGGTTTTCTTTATCTACTTTTAGGACTTGTGTGAAAATCTGATGATGTTTTAGGTCATATTTATGCAGAAATATAGAAAATTCTAAAGGGTTCACAAACTTTCAAGCACCACTGTATGTATATGTGTGTGTGTGTGTGTGTGTGTGTGTGTGTGTGTGTGTGTGTGTGTGTGATCCAGATGCCATGAATAACATGGCAGCCATCTTGTTTTGGATGTAAGCCACTCGCGGCATGATTTAAACTGAACAGTTAGTGGCAGTAAAATATTTATTGCCATTCATCTGGTGAAAAGATTTTGATCCTTTTCATTTAAACACAAAACTATGCATTACATCACGTACACCAGGCTTATTTTAGTCATTTATTTTCAATGTGAGCTTGTCAGACGTGTGGTTTGCTGTAGCACGTACCAGACATCAGCTGATACACCAACGTCCTGCAGATTTACTTTAAATGGTCATTTTAAAAAAAGGCTAGCTTTTAGAAGATGAAGAGATCCATAAAGCACTGGGATGTGATGTAATTTCTTCTTTTTATGCCTCCGCCACCTTAAGGTGCAGGAGGCATTATGTTTTCGGGTTGTCCGTCTGTCCGTGCGTGCGTCCGTCCCGAAACATTGTGAACACCATATCTCAAAGGCTAATGAAAGGAATTTCACCAAACTTTCACCATTTGTGCGCTTTGGGACAAACATCAACTGATTAGATTTTGAGGTTAAAAGGTCTAAGGTCAAGGTCACTGTGAGGTCAAATGTCTGTCTGAAAACCTTGTGGACACAATATCTCCAAGGCAAATGAAAGGAATTTCACCAAACTTTCACCATTTGTGCACTTTGGGACAAAGATGAACTGATTAGACTTTGAGGTTAAAAGGTCGCAGGCCAAGATTACTGTGAGGTCGAATGTCCATCCCTAACTTTGTGAACACCATATCTCAAAGACTAATGAAAGGAATTTCACCAAACTTTCACCATTTGTGCACTTTGGGACAAAGATGAAATGGTTAGATTTTGAGATCAAGAGGTCTAAGGGCAAGGTCACCCTGAGGTCAAATGTCTGTCCAAGAACCTTGTGAACACAATAGCTCCAAGGCAAATGAAAGGAATTTCGCCAAACTTTCACCATTTGTGCATTTGGGGACAAACATGAACTGATTAGATTTTGAGGTTAAAAGGTCACAGGTCAAGATTACTGTGAGGTCAAATGTCCATCCCCAAATCACAACTTAATAAAGCGTGTGGTCTACCAGGCGGAGGCATCCCCATCGTTTTTTAAGGTATCTCGGGAGCAGAGTCTTTTTCGGGTATTTACAAAACAAAGGTGTGTATACAGGAGTCATAGAGTACTTATTTTGTCAAATGGTGCTTAAACACTCATAAGTCCATGTGTCGAGTTTGAATCAAAATCAGAGTGAAACTGAGACTCTCTGATGCTCTTGGTATTGCGGTACAAGAGGAATAAAATGATTCAGGTTCAAGTGCTTTCACTGGAAACTGATCAATTTTTGTGGTAACAGCAATTCCAGTAATTCCGCTTTATCACAACACCCAGTTATTGATTATTTTCTGATAATAGCATGACACCTTGTGAATTCATCCTTACTTCAAGTGAGACGGCCTTTCGATTTCATAAAATCTCTGAAATTTAGTTCCGTTTGGTCATTGTGATATCTGTTTATTTCTGTAATATCTCACAAAATATCAGGCCATTCTGTGGCTAGGAAGTTATTTAATTTGAGGGGATTAAAGCAAATAATGTGCATGAAATCACTCGCTTTTTGTGCAGTCAAGCAGACAGAGGAAGTCCTGAGCGCTGATATTTATTAGTTTGATATTTCCTGCGTTTCCTTTCCTTCGTATATAACATAACGTCTTTTCTTCTCGCTTTCTTTCCGTTACTGTAGTCGCTCTTTCATGTTTCATTCACACACTCACGCCCTCCATTTTTCTCTCCTGTTTCAAATTTGTATCCCACAATGCCTTGCGTGAACGGGGAAAGCCCACCACGTGATGTCATGCATGACGTAGTATCTTGAATCGGGTCATGGTGAAGCAGGAAAAAATAACGGAGAATTTAGGGCCACATGGCCTGAAATTCATTAATTGTTCTGTTTTTAAAAAAAATGAATAAAATTGGAAGTCTGTGATTCAAACTCAGTGGCTTTCGGTCCACTAAAGAAAAATAATCAGGTGTCGGGGGAAATTATTTTTATGACCTACACTTGAAAAATCTGAAAGGTGGTCTAGCTTTAATTAGTTCATTGATTCATTCACGTGTTTTATAAGAAATTGTGTACTTTTAGGGGGGAAAAAATCCTTCTGGAGTTCTGCGGGTGGCTTATGGTTCCAACTTCATGAAAAGGATGTTGATTATTATCCACTACAATGTAGAACCCAGAGGAATAGGACATAAATAAACTCTTTAAGGTGCTTGATTTAACTTGAGTGTAAATAGATACCAAAATGAAATTGAGCAAAGGTTTTTTTTTACTCTTTCTCCAAGTCGTTCATTTTAAATTTCATGAGGTTAGAGGGGAAAGTGAGTGCAATGTAAGGTGTGTGCAGTAGGAGTAGTCTTAGTAATAGTAACTATAAGGATTGAACTGCAGGTGTGTTTTCTTTGCTCACGCCCACACACACACACACACACACACACACACACTTTTCTCCATTCGAGAGAATCCTCTCTTTGTTTCTTTCCCGTCCGAGTGAGTCAGCAGCAGTAGAGGTGTGCATTACCAGTAAAAACACTCTTTCACCTGAGAAACGGAGGGAACAACACACACACTTTGAATGTGTAGAGATCACTACCACACATCGCTCTAGGGCTTTACTGTGACACTTCACTCGTTTTATGCGAGTGTGAGTCTGCACTGATATGACCGAGTGTGAGGTGACGTCTCCTGGCTGCAGGTTTCGAGGGTCAGGATTGAAAAAGTGGAATAAAATAATGAACTGTCATGTTCTGTTCATGTCGCAGTGCATGTCCCGGGGATGCAAGGCACATCTTTTCATTTTAAAGTAATAAAATGAGCTATTAAATGTTATTTAGATCATGAATCTCCAACTTAATGATGGAATTAAAAAGCTCTAGATGTCCTTTTTCTCTAAGCTTTAAAGCAGTAGTTTACGTCTTCCTCAGGGAAAACTTTAAAGAAGGAAAAAAAAACACCACTTCATGCCGTAATGTGCTGTTAAGGAAAAATAATCAATCAATCAATCAATCAATCAATCAATCAATCAATCAATCAATCAATCATTCCCACCACTCTTTGATTATTTTCCAATCAGAACATTCCTCTGATATCTCAGCAATTTCACAAGGGTTTATTTATTTATTTATTTATTTATTTATTATTTAAATAATATTGGCTGGCTTTTTTTCATGGTATATCAGTTATATTCCATTCAGTGAGCATGATACTGAACCAGTTGAAAACGAGTAGCTGAATGGAATATATTTGATATACCACGCAAAAAAGCCAGCCAATATTATTATTATTATTATTATTATTATTATTATACATACAACCCCGATTCCAAAAAAGTTGGGACAAAGTACAAATTGTAAATAAAAACAGAATGCAATAATTTACAAATCTCAAAAACTGATATTGTATTCACAATAGAACATAGACAACATATCAAATGTCGAAAGTGAGACATTTTGAAATTTCATGCCAAATATTGGCTCATTTGAAATTTCATGACAGCAACGCATCTCAAAAAAGTTGGGACAGGGGCAATAAGAGGCTGGAAAAGTTAAAGGTACAAAAAAGGAACAGCTGGAGGACCAAATTGCAACTCATTAGGTCAATTGGCAATAGGTCATTAACATGACTGGGTATAAAAAGAGCATCTTGGAGTGGCAGCGGCTCTCAGAAGTAAAGATGGGAAGAGGATCACCAATCCCCCTAATTCTGCGCCAACAA
This sequence comes from Neoarius graeffei, assembly GCF_027579695.1. Classification (NCBI taxonomy): domain Eukaryota; kingdom Metazoa; phylum Chordata; class Actinopteri; order Siluriformes; family Ariidae; genus Neoarius; species Neoarius graeffei. The sequence continues at coordinate 4,370,225 of NC_083574.1, forward strand.
ATAGTGGAGCAATATCAGAAAGGAGTTCGACAGTGTAAAATTGCAAAGAGTTTGAACATATCATCATCTACAGTGCATAATATCATCAAAAGATTCAGAGAATCTGGAAGAATCTCTGTGCGTAAGGGTCAAGGCCGGAAAACCATACTGGGTGCCCGTGATCTTCGGGCCCTTAGACGGCACTGCATCACATACAGGCATGCTTCTGTATTGGAAATCACAAAATGGGCTCAGGAATATTTCCAGAGAACATTATCTGTGAACACAATTCACCGTGCCATCCGCCGTTGCCAGCTAAAACTCTATAGTTCAAAGAAGAAGCCGTATCTAAACATGATCCAGAAGCGCAGACGTCTTCTCTGGGCCAAGGCTCATTTAAAATGGACTGTGGCAAAGTGGAAAACTGTTCTGTGGTCAGACGAATCAAAATTTGAAGTTCTTTATGGAAATCAGGGACGCCGTGTCATTCGGACTAAAGAGGAGAAGGACGACCCAAGTTGTTATCAGCGCTCAGTTCAGAAGCCTGCATCTCTGATGGTATGGGGTTGCATTAGTGCGTGTGGCATGGGCAGCTTACACATCTGGAAAGACTCCATCAATGCTGAAAGGTATATCCAGGTTCTAGAGCAACATATGCTCCCATCCAGACGACGTCTCTTTCAGGGACGACCTTGCATTTTCCAACATGACAATGCCAAACCACATACTGCATCAATTACAGCGTCATAGCTGCGTAGAAGAAGGGTCCGGGTACTGAACTGGCCAGCCTGCAGTCCAGATCTTTCACCCATAGAAAACATTTGGCGCATCATAAAACGACAAAAAAGACCTAAGACAGTTGAGCAACTTGTCTCCTCAGTCCCCAGACATTTACAGACTGTTGTAAAGAGAAAAGGGGATGTCTCACAGTGGGAAACATGGCCTTGTCCCAACTTTTTTGAGATGTGTTGTTGTCATGAAATTTAAAAATCACCTAATTTTTCTCTTTAAATGATAAATTTTCTCAGTTTAAACATTTGATATGTCATCTATGTTCTATTCTGAATAAAATATGGAATTCTGAAACTTCCACATCATTGCATTCCGTTTTTATTTACAATTTGTACTTTGTCCCAACTTTTTTGGAATTGGGGTTGTACATACTCTCTTCAAATCAGTATTCTCGAAGGCCGATGCTAGCTTACCTACGATTCAGTGCTGTTAGTGCAGCAGTCCAGTTACCTTCCTGCCGGTGTAGTGTTAGTGCAGGCCAATGCTCGCGCAATCAAGCCAAATATTATTATTATCTCATCTCATCTCATTATCTCTAGCCGCTTTATCCTGTTCTACAGGGTCACAGGCAAGCTGGAGCCTATCCCAGCTGACTACGGGCGAAAGGCGGGGTACACCCTGGACAAGTCGCCAGGTCATCACAGGGCTGACACATAGACACAGACAACCATTCACACTCACATTCACACCTACGCTCAATTTAGAGTCACCAGTTAACCTAACCTGCATGTCTTTGGACTGTGGGGGAAACCGGAGCACCCGGAGGAAACCCACGCGGACACGGGGAGAACATGCAAACTCCACACAGAAAGGCCCTCGCCGGCCACGGGGCTCGAACCCAGGACCTTCTTGCTGTGAGGCGACAGCGCTAACCAGTACACCACCATGCCGCCTATTATTATTATTATTATTTTCCCTGTGTAATTTACTTCGCTATTTTTAAAATCAACATCAACAGCAACACACAATGAAGCGTCCTGGCAGCCAAAATTCTGTCAAAATCTTCCAATTTTAACCAAGCAAACCCGATGGCCATGTTTCTTTACAAATTGTCACAGTCACTCTCTAGCACTGAAGTTTTGCATCTCTGATGTGTCTCTTTTCCAGTTTTTCAATGCCCATTGGTATGTTTTTCTCTTGGAAATATGCATGAAGAATATCTAATGATGTTTTGGTAGCCTTTCGGATGTTCAGCATGTCTTCAGTTTCAGTTTTTCATTTATAAAGTGCTTAATTATAGCATGGCTAATCCTAGCAGTAGCACTGGTTTAGCCTCATCTTCTCTTTTTCCTGCCTGACAAAGTAATGATTCTGCAGAAAAGTTGTCATTGGATCTTCGCATCAGCTGTGACATTTGATGTCATGTTGTCTTGACAACGTGCAATATTGTAACAATATTACATGCTTGTTCTCCATTGAGGAAAGCGGCGTAGTACATAAAGGATAAGCGAGACTCGAACAAAATTGCATGCTATCAATAAACCTACTAGAAGGGAACAGAACACATGTTTTTATTCCATGGAAAAAGTGGCATATATGTGTAATAATTACTTATATTTTATCGTTTTTTATTTACCCCTAATGTTATGGAATGAGCGTTTTCACTTATACACACACACCATTTTCACTTAAAGTTACAGCTTTATCTCTGACTCAGTGTTAAATTAACAATTCCTTACAAAAAACTTCACCGTTTCAACAATTTAACGATTTGAAATCTGTTCACGCAGAGGAGCGTCAACTGTTACTATAGAAACGATCACGTATACGAACAACCATGTTCATATAAACCTGCGATTCGCAGCTGCACTACTGTCTGAAATGAATCAACACATTCCGAGAAATCAGATTGGAAAATCAACAATCGCTATAGAGGCGCAAACTGCAAACGGAGGGTCAGGAAGTGATTTTCTACATCAGAAGCACGATCTCATTTCATCTCAAATTCAAAATTCCTAACACATGCATCGTTTAAGGGTTCTCAAATCGATCAAACCGAGAAATCATGAAGAGCGTGTGTTTTGAATGTCTGTTTATAGCTTTCTCTCCTGATATCGGATTAAACTGGTAGAGGACGGGATTTCCCGCATCTCATCAAATCTGCTTTTCGCTTCCTGTCAGCCATCAAGATTTCGCAAGACATCGAAATCGCATCATTGGAAAGAAGCTGTGTGAAGATAACGGACAAGGTTTTACAGTTGAAATTCACAATATGCTGGATCATATCGCTAGGTCTTTTTTTAAATAAAAAAAATAGTAACTATTGATTAACCTCGCTTGCTCGGTTTTTACGGGAAAATATCAGACAGTAGTACCTATGGGCTCGGGCCATACAAAAAGACCGAGCAAGTGAGGTTAATAAAGAGTTTATCATTATGGCTTTTTAAAAAATTTCTAAAATTAAAACAGACGCTCTTTTTAATGACGTGTGACGCTGCTTTCATTTGTAGCATATTTGACTCATGCATGCGGAATAAACAGCTAGCGGTTTCAAAACTCAGTTTCCATTCATGGTTAACACTTTCTGATGCTCTTCGTTTCTCATTTCTTGAATAACTCGCGGACTCTTGTTTGTCTTTCCACCAGTTTTGATTTCCAATTCATCTTTTTTTTTCTTCTCACTTTGTTTTTGTTTGGTTTTTGCAACATTGAAAGCCAGCGCCTTGGAAAGAAAGTCCGTAATCGTGAACAAGCATTAAGGGAAAATTCTGCCTGCCAAGGAACCAATCAGACCGCACGATTTTACAGGAAGTAGCTCATGCCAGGGGGCGGCACGGTGGTGTAGTGGTTAGCGCTGTCGCCTCACAGCAAGAAGGTCTGGGTTTGAGCCCCGTGGCCGGCGAGGGCCTTTCTGTGCGGAGTTTGCATGTTCTCCCCGTGTCCGCGTGGGTTTCCTCCGGGTGCTCCGGTTTCCCCCACAGTCCAAAGACATGCAGGTTAGGTTAACTGGTGACTCTAAATTGACCGTAGGTGTGAATGTGAGTGTGAATGGTTGTCTGTGTCTATGTGTCAGCCCTGTGATGACCTGGCGACTTGTCCAGGGTGTACCCTGCCTTTCGCCCGTAGTCAGCTGGGATAGGCTCCAGCTTGCCTGCGACCCTGTAGAACAGGATAAAGCGGCTACAGATAATGAGATGAGATGAGTGTAGATGCCCCTCCTCCAGACTCTAAATACTTTGAGTCACGAAATGAAAAACGAATATTTCTTGTACACTTGATGTATTATAATCTCATCCGGCCAACAGGCGATGAGTTTAATGCCATCATGTGTTGTCCGTCGTGCATCCAGCATCGTCCACAGGTCTAGCATCCCTGCTGGCTGGCTGCGGTATAATGTGTAGCTCCGCCCATTCCCATGTGTTTCACTGACAAAATAGCCTGATGTCACTTTTCTCATCGCAACTGTCTTTCTATCTACAGTGTCTAAATCAAACGGTTTGTTTTCTCGATGCTGATATCTGCACATTTTTTTTCTACTAAAAAGAAAAATCTTCCCAGATTTCTACTGTATCATAAGAAGGCGTGGCTACACTTGGGAATGAACTGATTGACAGCCTTGGCGACATGCTGGACCTCAGTATTGGGAGAAGGGGTGGGGCTTCCCAAATGTGTACCTGACTTTGACTCTCATCTCTACTACGCAAACTCTGGCTCCAAATTTGACAACATGGCGAAGGGAATTTGGTTTCATTTCTATAGATCTAGGGCATGGAGCTGCACCCTTCATGTATATATATATATATTTTTTAACAGTCATTGGTTTTAACTCCCAACCACCTGCGTGTCACACAAGCCTTCATCAGACATCACAGTCACTTGAAAGACTCTCATATTGATCCTGCCTGGAGCCAGTATTGACTTCTCAATCACATCCCAAAACCCCCACAGTGCCTTTCTTTTCAGTATCAGAGCAAACAATCAGCTGTGAAAGGTTCAGACTGATTAAAAAAAAAAAACTCAGTGAGAACTTTTACATCATAAATCGTGTTCAAACATGATGGAAACAAACGAGCTACCATCTGAGGCAAAGGAAAAGAAAAGCATGTGTTCTCTTAGCTGAGTAAAATCCCGCTTGCGTGAGATCCTCGGCCTGGAGGAGAGGATGTGGAGCGACTCGGCCAGACGTTAGTGGATTCGTGGCTATCTTCCAGATAAGTGTGAAAGAGACGCTGGTACTGAAAGGTACTCAGAGAGGCTGCTGCATAGATACACACCGAGACGGAGATAATCCACTCACATCTGTAGCGGACTGGTGCAGGGTTACCTCTGAGTAGAGAATTAAAAAAAAAAAAAAACACACATAAGGAAAAGGGAAAAAAATAAAGAATAAATAAATAAAAAAAGAACACCAAAGGGAAAATAATGCACATGCCTAGAAAAATAATTAAGAAATAAATAAAAAGAGCAAAAATAACATTTCCATTAAAAAAACGGACGATGATAGTTTTATTGTTTTTCCTTTTTTTTTCTTTAATATTGCCATTTTGGATGTTTTATTATTAACCACACTTTTTTTTTGTAATAAACTTTTTGCCAATAATAATGTGTGTGTTTGTAAAATAAATAAATAAATGAAAAAAGCCACAAAAAAGAAGGAAAAATGAACAAAAAGCAAGAAAGTGGAGAAAGTTAACGTGCAAGAGAATAGAAATAATAATAATTTAAAAAATATATATGATAAAACATTATGTTAACAGGGGCGGCACGGTGGTGTAGTGGTTAGCGCTGTCGCCTCACAGCAAGAAGGTCCGGGTTTGAGCCCCGGGGCCGGTGAGGGCCTTTCTGTGCGGAGTTTGCATGTTCTCCCCGTGTCCGCGTGGGTTTCCTCCGGGTGCTCCGGTTTCCCCCACAGTCCAAAGACATGCAGGTTAGGTTAACTGGTGACTCTAAATTGAGCGTAGGTGTGAATGTGAGTGTGAATGGTTGTCTGTGTCTATGTGTCAGCCCTGTGATGACCTGGCGACTTGTCCAGGGTGTACCCCGCCTTTCGCCCGTAGTCAGCTGGGATAGGCTCCAGCTCGCCTGCGACTCTGTACAGGATAAAGTTGCTATGGATGATGGATGGATGGACAGTAAGAACACACATACATTAAAAAAATAAACAAAAGAGGAACAAAATGGTGCAAAAGGACACACATTAAAAGAAAAAAAAGGTTGACGAAAAATAACACAAAGAGGAAAAGCAAATTAAATAAAGTGTGAAGAAACTAAAAATGTATGTATCATGCAAATATAAACTGGAGTCAGAGTGCAACAGTTTGCACACCCTTACAACAGAACAAACAGACGTGTGTGCTAGCTTTCACTGATATTCCTTCATGATCACAAGCGGAAGACACGAACTGAAAAGAAAATTATATAATTATTGGTTCATCTTTTGTTTTTTTTAAATCTTTCTTATCATCCCCTGAGCATCATGTACAACCCCGATTCCAAAAAAGTTGGGACAAAGTACAAATTGTAAATAAAAACGGAATGCAATGATGTGGAAGTTTCAAAATTCCATATTTTATTCAGTATAGAACATAGATGACACAACAAATGTTTAAACTGAGAAAATGTATCATTTAAAGAGAAAAATTAGGTGATTTTAAATTTCATGACAACAACACATCTCAAAAAAGTTGGGACAAGGCCATGTTTCCCACTGTGAGACATCCCCTTTTCTCTTTACAACAGTCTGTAAACGTCTGGGGACTGAGGAGACAAGTTGCTCAAGTTTAGGGATAGGAATGTTAACCCATTCTTGTCTAATGTAGGATTCTAGTTGCTCAACTGTCTTAGGTCTTTTTTGTCGTATCTTCCGTTTTATGATGTGCCAAATGTTTTCTATGGGTGAAAGATCTGGACTGCAGGCTGGCCAGTTCAGTACCCGGACCCTTCTTCTACGCAGCCATGATGCTGTAATTGATGCAGTATGTGGTTTGGCATTGTCATGTTGGAAAATGCAAGGTCTTCCCTGAAAGAGACGTCGTCTGGATGGGAGCATATGTTGCTCTAGAACCTGGATATACCTTTCAGCACTGATGGTGTCTTTCCAGATGTGTAAGCTGCCCATGCCACACGCACTAATGCAACCCCATACCATCAGAGATGCAGGCTTCTGAACTGAGCGCTGATAACAACTTGGGTCGTCCTTCTTCTCTTTAGTCCGAATGACACGGCGTCCCTGATTTCCATAAAGAACTTCAAATTTTGATTCGTCTGACCACAGAACAGTTTTCCACTTTGCCACAGTCCATTTTAAATGAGCCTTGGCCCAGAGAAGACGTCTGCGCTTCTGGATCGTGTTTAGATACGGCTTCTTCTTTAAACTATAGAGTTTTAGCTGGCAACGGCGGATGGCACGGTGAATTGTGTTCACAGATAATGTTCTCTGGAAATATTCCTGAGCCCATTTTGTGATTTCCAATACAGAAGCATGCCTGTATGTGATGCAGTGCCGTCTAAGGGCCCGAAGATCACGGGCATCCAGTATGGTTTTCCGGCCTTGACCCTTACGCACAGAGATTCTTCCAGATTCTCTGAATCTTTTGATGATATTATGCACTGTAGATGATGATATGTTCAAACTCTTTGCAATTTTACACTGTCGAACTCCTTTCTGATATTGCTCCACTATTTGTCGGTGCAGAATTAGGGGGATTGGTGATCCTCTTCCCATCTTTACTTCTGAGAGCCGCTGCCACTCCAAGATGCTCTTTTTATACCCAGTCATGTTAATGACCTATTGCCAATTGACCTAATGAGTTGCAATTTGGTCCTCCAGTTGTTCCTTTTTTGTACCTTTAACTTTTCCAGCCTCTTATTGCCCCTGTCCCAACTTTTTTGAGATGTGTTGCTGTCCTGAAATTTCAAATGAGCCAATATTTGGCATGAAATTTCAAAATGTCTCACTTTCGACATTTGATATGTTGTCTATGTTCTATTGTGAATACAATATCAGTTTTTGAGATTTGTAAATCATTGCATTCCGTTTTTATTTACAATTTGTACTTTGTCCCAAGTTTTTTGGAATCGGGGTTGTACATCCTGTAAGGTTTTTATTTATTTTTTCTCCCCTTCTTCTCAATTTATGTCTTTGGAACTGACAACCCTCATACAAATGAGGTCAGGAGACTGAAACAGTTATGACAAAAAACTTCAACCTGCTTCTTTGTTATGATTCTTTTTTAAAACTATTTTTTGTCCATTTCTGTCACGTTTCCTTCCTGTTTTACCATCTTGGAATTCCTTGTTAGCACCGGATAAATAAGAACTTTCCACTTAGAAAGCATGGGGGACGGACGGCAAACTTTCGCGCTAGTGCAATACACAGGACTGTGTCTACTTACCAATGTACACACCAAGAAATCATCATATCAGAAATCTTAAATTTAAAAAAAAGTGATTTCTTCTAATTTTATAATAAATTCATTTAAAAAAAAAAGGGAAACACAGCTGCAAGCTCCGCCCCTGTGTAATGGACGCTGTTACAGAGATCATGTACAAGAAACTAAGAGAGATTCCTCTAAGACTTTCTCAACCTATTTGCAGAAACACACACACACACACACACACACACACACACACACACACCATGAAGGAAATTGCAGTGTAAGACACTCTCAGCTCTTTTTTTGTCGGGAATGTACAGAAGTGTTTTCTCTCTATCACTCACTTCCTTTCTGGCTTTGTGTGTGTGCACGAGATTGTGTGTGAGCTACACACTTTCTAGGTATGCATTTTCTCTCTTCTTTCTTTTTTTTAGATAACTCTTTCATCTCTGAACCACGTATCCAACACTGACAGAGTGCTGAAGAGGTTTAATGTAAAGTGCATGAGGTGCTTTCCTGCAGGCCGCGACCTGATTGTTTTACCGGGATGTAGCATCTTTAGGGGGAATAACATAGCATGAAAACTGCATCAGTTACACAACTTAGACTTTTAAAGACAAAAAAAAGCCTTTCACATGTTATGTAATAGTCATAGCTTAATACGAAAACTCTAGAATTTCGCTAACGTTACAGGTTTTAGCTGTAGCTATCTGATTTTTTTTTTTTTTTAAGGTTGTGACTGTATGTACATTTACAAACTCGTGAATGGTAGGCTGAGTATTACGTCAGGAATAAAACACTTTGTGCATGCTGTTACAGGAAACTAATCAACAACTGGGCAGTGGAATGAGTCACTGTTACCAGCTTGAAGTTGGAGATTTTCCAGCATGACTTAGAAGTGTTTTATTCCTTTTATTCCACAGAAACACACCAAACTGCGAATAATTCCAAGATTTCAAAATTTTTAAAGAACAAAACTTTACACACTACCGTTCAAAAGTTTGGGGTCACTTTGAAATGTCCTTATTTGTGAAAGAAAAGCACTGTTCTTTTCAATGAAGATCACTTTAAACTAATCAGAAATCCACTCTATACATTGCTAATGTGGTAAATGACTATTCTAGCTGCAAATGTCTGGTTTTTGGTGCAATATCTCCATAGGTGTATAGAGGCCCATTTCCAGCAACTCTCACTCCAGTGTTCTAATGGTACAATGTGTTTGCTCATTGCCTCAGAAGGCTAATGGATGATTAGAAAACCCTTGTACAATCATGTTAGCACAGCTGAAAACAGTTGAGCTCTTTAGAGAAGCTATAAAACTGACCTTCCTTTGAGCAGATTGAGTTTCTGGAGCATCACATTTGTGGGGTCGATTAAATGCTCAAAATGGCCAGAAAAATGTCTTGACTATATTTTCTATTCATTTTACAACTTATGGTGGGAAATAAAAGTGTGACTTTTCATGGAAAACACAAAATTGTCTGGGTGACCCCAAACTTTTGAATGGTAGTGTACTTTTTATCCATTTATGGTAACATTTAATGTTTTCTCAGAGATGTTCCACAAAACAAGATTATTAATCACTTTAATTATGTTATCACAGCTATGAAGTGTCATTCTCTACCAGCCTTTATTCTCTCTCTCTCTCTCTCATTCAACTTAAGAAAGAAAAAAAAACACAGCATGGCATGCGACAGAAAAACCACAAGTGTGAACAACTCTGTTCTGAACATGACAAAAAAAAGCTCCAAAAACTTAGTTACAGACTGTTACAACATTCTGACACTGAAGACTCCTACTGTAAACGTTAAATAAACATTAAATAAACGATTTCTTACAGAAAACTTAGTCATATCAATAATATTTTAGTCGGTTTATCTGAAGCGTATGTTGTACATGTCCCTGTGAATGAGCTGTTACTATAGAAACGATAACATATCAAAACAAATGCATTTATATGACCTGCAACCTGTGATTTGTAGCTGCACTACTGTCAGAGCTGCTGTTCTAGAGAATTAATCAGTGCCTTCTTAAAAGCGAATATCAGCAAGTTAATTAACATTAACAGGTACAAAAATCAATTAATGTACAGTTTTAAAAGTCTGGAAATATGCCTTCTAGGCTGGGAATTTTTTATTTGTATTCGGATTGAACTTTTGTCAATCACTGTATAGACACGCCCCCAAATTATAAATTGTGTCTTTATAGAATCGCAACTCAGCTTTCAAGTTGTTATATGCCCGAGTGCGCTTCAAAGTGATGTCATGACAGTCCTTAGTAAAGCATGCAAATTGTATTTGAACCTCAATAAGGTTTGAGGGCGGAGCTCTCATGGGTACATGGGTGGAAATGGGAATGGACTTAGTAAGTGTGTATATCACATTGTAACACACATATATATGTATGAAGAATTATGCTAACTACTGTATGGTACGAACCAGTTGCCAAGGTCGCTAGTAAGCCAATTTTAGGTTATCCAGCCCTCACTATTGGAGATTTGTGCCTCATGAATAATGAAAGGTGTGACAGCCTGTCACTTTGGATCAGCAATAATTGTGTAACATCTCATCTCATTATCTCTAGCCGCTTTATCCTTCTACAGGGTCGCAGGCAAGCTGGAGCCTATCCCAGCTGACAACGGGCGAAAGGCGGGGTACACCCTGGACAAGTCGCCAGGTCATCACAGGGCTGACACATAGACACAGACAACCATTCACATTCACATTCACACCTACGCTCAATTTAGAGTCACCAGTTAACCTAACCTGCATGTCTTTGGACTGTGGGGGAAACCGGAGCACCCAGAGGAAACCCACGCAGACACGGGGAGAACATGCAAACTCTGCACAGAAAGGCCCTGCAGTCCAAAGACATGCAGGTTAGGTTAACTGGTGACTCTAAATTGAGCGTAGGTGTGAATGTGAGTGTGAATGGTTGTCTGTGTCTATGTGTCAGCCCTGTGATGACCTGGCGACTTGTCCAGGGTGTACCCCACCTTTCGCTCGTAGTCAGCTGGGATAGGCTCCAGCTTGCCTGCGACCCTGTAGAAGGATAAAGCGGCTACAGATAATGAGATGAGATGAGAAATGTATACAGTGTATACGGCCCGTTCAGTAATTGCGGGTACATTTCAAGTGTCAACTCTGTTAGTCATTGTCAACTCTGTTATCATTAACCTGGCAATCCATGAACAGAATTGATGATAACAGAGTTGACATGTTCCACCAGTTTGTGTCTTAACTCCTCACGACAACTTCAAAGTAGCTACCACGTGGCATGTATTAAAAACAAGTTATGGATTTTAAATCATATTTTTTTTTAATGACTGAAAGATTCAGTCCAAAATCACAACAGAGTTGACGAATAATTAATCTACTGTTGGTGTAAAATCCTCAACATTTTGTTCAAATCAATGAGAGAAGAAACAGAACATACTGTTCCTCACTGCCTTTCTGAAGTTTCACGCCAGAGGAAGTGACATCACTCAGTGCAGGGATCATGTGTATTAAATTATTATTAAAAAGTCTTCATGGATTTTATGCAGTTTTATACTAACAGAGTTAACAGAGTTGACAAGAACATTGGGACGGATAAAAAAATATATATATATATATATGTGTGTTTTTATGACTGAAATGTCACTTAATACAGAAAACTGACTTTCTATGCAATTGATTTTATGACAGTGAATAGAATAAGCTCCAAAAAACAGAGTGTTAGACTGAATCACTACCTGTTGATTGGAGTTGAATGGATGAATCAGGAATCGAAGACAGACGACAGTGAGGGGGGAGGGGGGAGAGTCGTTTAGTTAAATGTTTTATGGATAAATTTGGTCTAAAATGTACATCAAGCATCGCTATTGATGAAAGTTTGTCATAATTTGCATTATTGGTCAAAAGTATGAATTCAATAAAGATTTATTTTGTGGTAAACAATAAAAGGTTTATCTCAGAGACATGGAATGTACCCTGAATTCTAGAATGACCCGTACAGGACTCTGTATATGATAATACGTAGTGGTGAAAGAGTTAAAATAGTCTTTCTCTAGTCTTCATCATCATTGGTGTATTAGCAGAAGGTCTACCAGGGGTTCTATCATATTGGTCAGAGGAAACTAAAACGTATCGTATTGTACCGTATTAAATTCAACGGTATCGTCAAATATCGAATCACTAATTTACAACCTCGATTCCAAAAAAGTTGGGACAAAGTACAAATTGTAAATAAAAACGGAATGCAATGATGTGGAAGTTTCAAAATTCCATATTTTATTCAGAATAGAACATAGATGACATATCAAATGTTTAAACTGAGAAAATGTATCATTTAAAGAGAAAAATTAGGTGATTTAAAATTTCATGACAACAACACATCTCAAAAAAGTTGGGACAAGGCCATGTTTACCACTGTGAGACATCCCCTTTTCTCTTTACAACAGTCTGTAAACGTCTGGGGACTGAGGAGACAAGTTGCTCAAGTTTAGGGAGAGGAATGTTAACCCATTCTTGTCTAATGTAGGATTCTAGTTGCTCAACTGTCTTAGGTCTTTTTTGTCGTATCTTCCATTTTATGATGCGCCAAATGTTTTCTATGGGTGAAAGATCTGGACTGCAGGCTGGCCAGTTCAGTACCCGGACCCTTCTTCTATGCAGCCATGATGCTGTAATTGATGCAGTATGTGGTTTGGCATTGTCATGTTGGAAAATGCAAGGTCTTCCCTGAAAGAGACGTCGTCTGGATGGGAGCATATGTTGCTCTAGAACCTGGATATACCTTTCAGCATTGATGGTGTCTTTCCAGATGTGTAAGCTGCCCATGCCACATGCACTAATGCAACCCCATACCATCAGAGATGCAGGCTTCTGAACTGAGCGCTGATAACAACTTGGGTCGTCCTTCTCCTCTTTAGTCCGAATGACACGGCGTCCCTGATTTCCATAAAGAACTTCAAATTTTGATTCGTCTGACCACAGAACAGTTTTCCACTTTGCCACAGTCCATTTTAAATGAGCCTTGGCCCAGAGAAGACGTCTGCGCTTCTGGATCATGTTTAGATACGGCTTCTTCTTTGAACTATAGAGTTTTAGCTGGCAACGGCGGATGGCACGGTGAATTGTGTTCACAGATAATGTTCTCTGGAAATATTCCTGAGCCCATTTTGTGATTTCCAATACAGAAGCATGCCTGTATGTGATGCAGTGCCGTCTAAGGGCCCGAAGATCACGGGCACCCAGTATGGTTTTCCGGCCTTGACCCTTACGCACAGAGATTCTTCCAGATTCTCTCAATCTTTTGATGATATTATGCACTGTAGATGATGATATGTTCAAACTCTTTGCAATTTTACACTGTCGAACTCCTTTCTGATATTGCTCCACTATTTGTTGGCGCAGAATTAGGGGGATTGGTGATCCTCTTCCCATCTTTACTTCTGAGAGCCACTGCCACTCCAAGATGCTCTTTTTATACCCAGTCATGTTAATGACTGTGGCAGCGGGGGCGTGGTCAAGCATCGGTCTGTGACAGGAGGGTGGAGCCGGGGAAGGTGAGTGGCAGATTCGCTACACCTGACGGTAATTAACCTGTGTTTTGTGTGTGTTTTCCCAGTAAACCGCGCCCTATTTTAGGAGGCTGAGAGAGAGCCGAGGGAGCGCGACCCGGGAGTGGAGGCTGAGAGTGTGTCTGTGTGCTGCGAACTCTCTTAAACTGAAAAGTTTATTAATAAAAATACATTGTTACTACCTCCAAACGTTGTCCTGCCGTCCTCTGTGCTCCACCCACGCATTGTCCGCGCTACAGTGGTGCCGAAACCCGGGAAAAGGTGGAGCACCAGTGCTACAGCTCCATGGAATCCTCCCCGTTCGCGGACTTGGTCCACGCCCTCGCCACGGCTCAGCAGAGCCAGCACCAGGCACTCGTCACGCTCCGAAAGGAGCAGGAGCGCCGCTTCGAAGCCCTGGTGCTGGCTCAACAGGAAGATCGAGAGGCGTTCCGGCGGCTCCTCGCGTCGGCGGGGTCCACCAGCGCCCCGGCCGCGGGCCCGTCTCCCCTCACTGTGACCAAGATGGGCCCGCAGGACGACCCCGAGGCGTTCATCACCTTGTTCGAGCAGGTCGCCGAAGCCTCGGGGTGGCCGATGGAGCAGCGCGCGGCGCGCCTCCTCCCCCTCCTGACTGGAGAGGCGCAGCTGGCCGCATTACAGCTCCCCGCCGACCGCCGGCTGGCCTACGCTGACCTTCGCCGGGCCGTCCTCCAGCGCGTAGGGCGCACGCCGGAGCAGCAGCGCCAGCGCTTCCGCGCGCTGCGGATGGAGGAAGCCGGCAGCCCGTTCGCGTTTGGCCAGCAGCTCCGGGACGCCTGCTGGCGGTGGCTGAGGGCCGAAGATCGCGACGCCGAGGGAATCATCGACCAGGTGGCGCTGGAACAGTTCGTTGCCCGCTTACCAGCCGGAACCGCAGAGTGGGTCCAGTGCCACCGCCCGGCGTCGCTGGATCAGGCCGTAGGACTGGCGGAGGATCATCTGGCGGCTGTACCGGCGGCAGGACAACGGAGGACATCGTCTTCTGTCTCCTCTTCTCTCTCTCTGTCTTCCCCCCCTCTCTCTCTGTCTTCCCCCCCTCCTCCCGTGTCCCGTCCTCGCCCCGTTCCCCCACCACGGAGGCGGGGGCCGGCCCCACCCCAGCCGGCCCGCCGCACCCGTGGTGCCCTCCCGTTTCTCCCTTCTGTGTCTGTCTCTCCCCCCCCTCAGGTGAGTGAGCCCCAGAACACAGTTGCAGAGGGGAGGCCCGGGCCGGTTTGCTGGCGCTGCGGGGAACCGGGCCACCTGCAGCAACAATGTGCAGCGATGGAGGTGGGGGCGGTGGTGCGGATCCCCAACGCGCCAGAGGCTGCCCTCGATCGGGCCGGAGCGTATCGCATACCGGTAAGTGTACAAGGGGCTACATATCAGGCGTTGGTGGATTCGGGCTGCAATCAGACCTCGATCCGCCAAAGCCTGGTGCAAGACGAGGCATTGGGGGGAGCACAAGGGGTGAAGGTGTTGTGTGTGCACGGGGATATTCACAGCTACCCGTTGGTGTCAGTCCACATATATTTTAGAGGGGAAAAATCTATAGTGAAGGCGGCGGTTAATCCTCGCCTTACCCACTCTTTGATCTTGGGGACCGATTGGCCGGGATTTCGGGGTTTAATGGCACGCCTAGTAAAGAGTGGGTCCTGCCGGTTGACGGGGGAGGGTCCCGGTGTCGCTTTGGCTGGAGCGGCGGTCGCAGAGCCGTCTACGTCATCTCCGCGACAGGGGGAGGAGCCGCCGGCCCCTCCTCTTTCTATTGGGGAATCCCTCGTGGATTTCCCACTGGAACAATCGCGAGACGAGACTCTGCGACACGCGTTTGACCAAGTGAGAGTAATCGATGGTCAAACGCTCCAGCCGAACGCCACCCCGTCCTTCCCCTATTTTTCCATTTTGAAGGATAGATTATATCGAGTGACGCAGGACACTCAGACGAAAGAGCGAGTCACCCAGTTATTAATTCCAAAGAGCCGCCGGGAATTGGTATTCCAGGCGGCCCACTTTAATCCCATGGCTGGACACCTCGGGCAGGATAAGACACTCGCCCGGATAATGGCCCGATTCTATTGGCCGGGGATTCGCGGCGACGTCCGTAAGTGGTGTACGGCGTGCCGCGAATGCCAGTTAGTAAATCCAGCGGCCATTCCAAAAGCGCCCTTGCGCCCCCTACCATTAATCGAGACCCCGTTCGAAAGAATTGGGATGGATCTCGTTGGGCCATTAGATCGGTCAACACGAGGGTACCGCTTTATATTAGTCCTGGTGGACTATGCAACGCGATACCCGGAAGCGGTGCCTCTTCGCAATATCTCAGCACGCAGTATTGCAGAGGCCCTCTTCCACGTCATCTCCCGGGTTGGAATCCCGAAAGAGATTCTGACTGACCAAGGCACCTCGTTTATGTCACGAACACTGAGCGAACTGTATGGGCTACTAGGGATTAAGCCGATCCGCACCAGCGTTTATCACCCACAGACGGACGGTTTAGTTGAACGGTTCAATCGCACCCTCAAGAATATTATTAAAAAATTCGTAAGTGAGGACGCACGTAACTGGGATAAGTGGCTCGAACCCTTGTTGTTTGCAGTGCGAGAGGTCCCCCAAGCCTCCACGGGGTTTTCCCCGTTTGAATTATTATACGGGCGTAAGCCGCGCGGCATCTTAGATGTACTGCGGGAAAATTGGGAGGAGGGACCTTCACAGAGCAAAAGCGAAATTCAGTACGTTATGGAGCTGCGCGCAAAACTCCACACGCTCACCCACCTAACTCAGGAGAATTTGCGGCAGGCCCAGGAACGGCAAGTCCGCCTGTACAACAAGGGCACGCGCCTTAGAGAGTTCACTCCGGGAGAGAAGGTACTCGTCCTGTTGCCCACGTCGAGCTCCAAATTAATCGCCAAGTGGCAAGGACCCTTTGAGGTCACACGGCGAGTCGGGGACGTCGACTACGAGGTTAGGCGAACGGACAGGGAGGGGGCGCTACAGATCTACCACCTCAATCTGCTGAAACTCTGGAATGAGGAGGTCCCCGTGGCGTTGGTGTCGGTAGTTCCGGAGAAGGCGGAGCTGGGGCCGGAGGTCCCCAAAGGGTCATTGGCATCACGTACCTCTCCGGTCCCCTGTGGAGACCACCTCTCCCCGACCCAACTCGCGGAGGTCGCCCAGTTGCAGGCCGAGTTTTCGGATGTGTTCTCGCCCCTGCCCGGTCGCACGAACCTCATAGAACACCACATAGAGACGCCCCCGGGGGTGGTAGTGCGTAGCCGCCCTTATAGACTACCCGAACACAAAAAAAAGGTGGTTCGGGAAGAACTTCAGGCCATGCTCGAAATGGGCATCGTCGAGGAGTCCCACAGTGACTGGAGCAGCCCAGTGGTCTTGGTTCCCAAGGCCGACGGGTCGGTCCGGTTCTGTGTGGACTATAGAAAAGTCAACGCGGTGTCTAAATTCGACGCATACCCAATGCCTCGTATTGATGAGCTGCTCGATCGACTAGGCACGGCTCGCTTTTACTCGACACTGGATTTGACGAAGGGATATTGGCAGATCCCCTTGACTCCATTATCCCGAGAGAAAACGGCCTTTTCCACACCGTTCGGCTTACACCAGTTCGTCACACTTCCGTTTGGGCTGTTTGGGGCGCCCGCTACGTTTCAGCGGCTGATGGACCGAGTCCTCCGGCCGCACGCCACCTATGCGGCCGCGTACCTAGACGACATCATCATTTATAGCAATGACTGGCAGCGGCACCTGCAACACCTGAGGGCCGTCCTTAGGTCGCTGAGGCGGGCGGGGCTCACTGCCAACCCGAAGAAGTGTGCGATTGGGCGGGTGGAAGTACGGTATCTGGGCTTCCACTTGGGCAACGGGCAGGTGCGTCCCCAAATTAATAAGACTGCAGCGATTGCGGCCTGCCCGAGGCCCAAGACCAAAAAGGGGGTGAGACAGTTCCTGGGGCTGGCTGGCTACTATCGTAGGTTTGTACCTAATTATTCGGACGTCACCAGCCCGCTGACTGACCTCACTAAAAAGGGGGCGCCAGATCCGGTCCAGTGGACGGAGCAGTGCCAGCGGGCCTTCTCTGAGGTAAAGGCTGCACTGTGTGGGGGGCCACTCTTACACTCCCCTGACTTCTCTCTCCCTTTTTTGTTGCAGACGGATGCGTCGGACAGAGGGCTGGGGGCCGTTTTGTCCCAGCAGGTGGAGGGGGAGGACCACCCAGTCCTATACATCAGCCGCAAGCTGTCAGTGCGTGAGGGGCGCTACAGCACCATTGAGAAGGAGTGCCTGGCGATCAAGTGGGCGGTCCTCGCCCTCCGTTACTACCTGCTGGGGCGCTCTTTCACCCTCTGTTCGGACCACGCGCCCCTCCAGTGGCTCCACCGCATGAAGGATGCCAACGCGCGGATCACCCGTTGGTATCTGGCACTCCAACCCTTCAACTTCAAGGTGGTCCACAGGCCGGGGGCGCAGATGGTCGTGGCGGACTTCCTCTCCCGTCAAGGGGGGGGGGAGTCGGCTGCGGGCCGGACGGGCGCCCGGCCTGAGTCGGGCGGTGGGGGTATGTGGCAGCGGGGGCGTGGTCAAGCATCGGTCTGTGACAGGAGGGTGGAGCCGGGGAAGGTGAGTGGCAGATTCGCTACACCTGACGGTAATTAACCTGTGTTTTGTGTGTGTTTTCCCAGTAAACCGCGCCCTATTTTAGGAGGCTGAGAGAGAGCCGAGGGAGCGCGACCCGGGAGTGGAGGCTGAGAGTGTGTCTGTGTGCTGCGAACTCTCTTAAACTGAAAAGTTTATTAATAAAAATACATTGTTACTACCTCCAAACGTTGTCCTGCCGTCCTCTGTGCTCCACCCACGCATTGTCCGCGCTACAATGACCTATTGCCAATTGACCTAATGAGTTGCAATTTGGTCCTCCAGCTGTTCCTTTTTTTGTACCTTTAACTTTTCCAGCCTCTTATTGCCCTGTCCCAACTTTTTTGAGATGTGTTGCCGTCATGAAATTTCAAATGAGCCAATATTTGGCATGAAATTTCAAAATGTCTCACTTTCAGCATTTGATATGTTGTCTATGTTCTATTGTGAATACAATATCAGTTTTTGAGATTTGTAAATTATTGCATTCCGTTTTTATTTACAATTTGTACTTTGTCCCAACTTTTTTGGAATCGGGGTTGTATGAATCAAAATCGTATCACGTCATAGACTGAAGCTTTACACCCCTAGAACTGCATTCCAAAATACAAAGCATTACTCATTTGCTACCTGATACACTCCTCTTTCCATGAGAAGGCGTATGTGTTTTGCGCAACACAACAGGACATTAATTCCCCCGTTTCTTGCTTCCCTCATGTAGATCAGTCTTTCTTCAGCCACTCTGGGTTAATAACACAACCGTCTTACAAAGCACCTTTTCCTCAGTACACCTCACCCCCCAGTCTGTAGTAAAAGCTTTACTCTCTATCCATTCTTTTTTTTTTCCAGCCCATCTTTCAGACGGAGCGCTTTAATTGGATGGGCCTCGTAACAGAATTAAAAAGCAATTAGCTCCCAATCCCTTCATCGGCGTGGGATCGAGGCCCACCTGTGGGTCACTTTTTAATTTGGCGAAGTGCTGACTCCTTATCGAAGTGGGCCGACTTTGATATACTGAGCTGATGGCAAATCCTGTTAGCAGCAAAACTCTACAGTCGCAGCGAAAAGCCTTCTGCCAAACCAATTTCCATCTAATCCGCTGGTTAGTAGGAGGACTCACCGCGTAACAAATTATTAGTGGTGTCATCCGGGGCTTGCCATTCAAAAGCCCTCGCTGGAGTACCTGGAAGATGGACTGGACAGAGAAGTCATTTTAAAATGGACAGGAAGTTTAATTACACCTGTATGGATAGACACGCTCAGAATCGATGTGTTGTTCTAAATTCTACCATTCCGATTCATCTTTTTACTCAAACTCTTTGGTCTTGGAGTCAATTAAATAAATAAATAAATAAAATGATGTGGCTGTAAACGAGACCTTATGTTACCTTTGACCTTTCATCCCAGCAGCTACCGGTATGGCTTCCCGTGTCAGTCCTTGATGCAGCTGATACGAAGGACAGGTCCTTCTGTTCAAACATGTGATGAGACCAGACCATAGCACTGTGGAATCTGATTGGTTCATAAATCCATGAATGGATTAAAATTTCTGGAAGGAGTCTCCCATGTCAGCACTTTGTAACAGAGGTCAAGCCGTAGCCAAGTTTTCCAACATCTTCAGGAAAGAGGAGTTTACACTTTGTGGTTTATTCATTTCTCTGAGAGAGAGAGAGAGAGAGAGAGAGAGAGAGAGAGGCTGGTGAGGGACTGGATGTTTATAGCTGCTATAACATAAGTGCGAACAGGAACTAACTTGTTTCATGGATGTTCCACAACATTAAAATGTAGCGATAAATAGATAAAGTAACTCTAAATACTTGGCACTTTTTAGTAAATAAAAATCTCATTCACTTATAAATAGTTGTGATACAAGAGAAATAAAGCTTTTTTGTGATGTGCGGCTATTCTGTATATTTAACAGTTATTCCACAAAATCGAGTCGTACATGAGCTGATAGTTGACGAGGCGCGTAGCACTGAGTTGTCCGTAATCCATGTACGACGAGATTGAGTGGAATAACTGTTTTATTCTATCCACATTCACTGGATTTTGAGAAACAGAGCATTTTTTTTTTTTTTGCAAATTTGATAAATAAAAAACTTTATACAAAACGTCCGACAAAATAATTTCCGCTCCGAATGTAAACAAACCGGTGAAATGACAGGAGCAATTTGTGAAAAATGTAATAATAATAATAATAATAATTCTCGAAAAATAAAACAAAGATGCATTCTTATCATCAAATACTTTTATTCCATATTTTGTTGTTTTTTCGTATTTTTTGGGGTTTTGTTTTCAAGTAGAGTTTTTATTTCATCCTCGGTTGGTTCAGCAACACGCTCAATAGTTCCCACGAAACCAGATCTGTTTACGGTCAGCTCTGTGAGACAACAGTTTACAGGGCTGGGATAGAGATGCGGAATCTCAAAGATATTCAAGAAGGTCCGCGTCAACACAAATATGCTACGGTGTATATTCCTTCTACATCAGACCACCCAGTTGTTGATTACTTTCCTATAACAGCATGCCTTGCCATGTTTTATTCCTTATTCAGGCCATTAGTCAACTCCTTTCATTGTGTAATGGTTTTGCTCTGATAGAAACATTGCTGATTATTCTTATGTTGTACATTTGAATCTACAAATAACCAGTTTTTAACAGGTTTTCATCTGTACTCTAGCTCTTAAATTTATCATAGTTCATTAACTAGCCATCCTTTATCTGCATTTGTGAAAAATCCGATAATAATTCTTGAAAAAATAAAACAAAGATACGTTCTCACCATCAAATACTTTTATTCCATATTTTGTTACTTTTTTGTATTTTTTGGGGTTTTGTTTTCGAGTAGAGTTTTTATTTCGTCCTCGGTTGGTTCAGCAACATGCGCCGCCATTTTGTTTTTCTCTACTCATAGTATATGAGCTGATATCCTAGTAGTAGAGTAGCCAATCAGAGTGCACAATTGCTCATATCCAGTGAATGTGGATAGAATAAATGTATTTAGTTCATGCTATGTTTTTAACCACAAGACAAATCTACCAAAACAAAAAAGCTTCGTATTTTATCTCAACACTGTTACCATGACACTGTAACTGTGTGCAAAAGGAGCGATTAAGCCTCAGATGTGTGAGTGGAATATCGTCATGCTGGGTGTGTAAATGTACCTGAGGGTCACCGTTATCAGTACACACACCTGAGCCTGCAGCCCCCTCAGCACTATAATTACCAACGCTATAATCACACACAGCTGGTGGAGCCGCTCAACACGACCGCACGAAAATATCTGATCCGACACCAGGAGTGAGAGAAACACAGGTGTTCGTTTAAACTGACCTGCTGCTTAGCCTCTTTTATGAGATAGAAAAAAAAAGAAAAACGACTAGGTCCATTTCCTCTCCCTTACACTGCACACTTCATCCCTTCATTGAAGTATTGACCCCTTAACCTGGTTCTAAATAGACCCGAGTAGCCCAGCAACCTGATGTTTTTTGGTTCTAAGCAGAGAGAGGAATCAATCGAGAATTTTATTCAGGATTCGGATAGATATTAGCTTTCATCATGGATTAGCAGTAAAAGACAGGGCGCGCTCTTCATCTAAACAAATGGTGCATGTAAATTTAAATCCTTATAGCTTGGCTTCTTGCCATGATGCTAAACAGTGGCCTTGCCTGTGACACATGCCCACACATCACATAGGAACCTACATTAATACCAGAGATAATTTGAAGGTGTACCAATCTCTTGATGCTCACGACCATGCTGTTTAGGAGCATATTCAATAAGTTTAACATTTGCAATAAACTACTGTGTCCAATCAAGTTGCAGCTCTTCAGAGCGACTTCTGAAACAATTCTGCTTTATGGAAGTGCTACATGGTCTCTCACTGCTCAAGAAGAAAGATCCTTACATGGGATATACACTCACATGCTGCACATGGTATATAACTTGACTTGGTGTGATAGAGTTACCTATGAAGAACAATATGGAGATTTGATCGAAGTATCAAACACCATCAAGCAGCGGCATTTGAAATTTGCAGCCCACACATTCAGATATGAAACCTCACCTGTACATCAAAGTGTTACTTGGATTGCTAACCGTTGTCAGGCAGAGAGAGGGAGACCTCAAACAACTTCTGTTGATATGCTTCTCCAAGATACCAACATCCACAATGTTGAGGAATTAGAATCATGCATGCAAGATAGAAAAACATGGTGCCGCCTCAGCTGTCTCAGTGTCAATTTGATGACTGAACTGAATTGTGTCCATTATACACAACTCCTCGGTAAGAACATGACCTACCAGTAGATATCTAGCATTAGACAGCTGGATCCTTAGTGTAGATTTTAGATGAGCTTTATGGGTTTGTTAAAGCAATATAAGCCAGAAGGGCACTCGGTAGAATCCATACCTCCACCAAGCTACATATAATCAACATCAAAATCAAATCACTTGAACCTAGGATAATACTAAAGCTGTCCACCAAATTTCATCCAAATCCATTTACTACTTTTTAAGCTATCTTGGGAAAAGACAAAAAAAAAAAATCCTGGATCCACACACATACAGTGGTGCTTGAAAGTTTGTGAACCCTTTAGAATTTTCTATATTTCTGCATAAATATGGCCTAAAACATCATCAGATTTTCACACAAGTCCTAAAAGTAGATAAAGAGAACCCAGTTAAACAAATGAGACAAAAATATTATACTTGGTCATTTATTTATTGAGGAAAATGATCCAATATTACATATCTGTGAGTGGCAAAAGTATGTGAACCTTTGCTTTCAGTATCTGGTGTGACCCCCTTGTGCAGCAATAACTGCAACTAAATGTTTCCGGTAACTGTTGATCAGTCCTGCACACTGGCTTGGAGGAATTTTAGCCCAT
Source organism: Neoarius graeffei (assembly GCF_027579695.1). Classification (NCBI taxonomy): domain Eukaryota; kingdom Metazoa; phylum Chordata; class Actinopteri; order Siluriformes; family Ariidae; genus Neoarius; species Neoarius graeffei. Next base: position 4,393,414 of record NC_083574.1, read on the forward strand.
TCCTTTGTACAGAACAGCTTCAACTCTGGGATGTTGGTGGGTTTCCTCACATGAACTGCTCGCTTCAGGTCCTTCCAACATTTTGATTGGATTAAGGTCAGGACTTTGACTTGGCCATTCCAAAACATTATTCTTCTTTAACCATTCTTTGGTAGAATGACTTGTGTGCTTAGGGTCGTTGTCTTGCTGCATGACCCACCTTCTCTTGAGATTCAGTTCATGGACAGATGTCCTGACATTTTCCTTTAGAATTCGCTGGTATAATTCAGAATCCATTGTTCCATCAATGATGACAAGCTGTCCTGGCCCAGATGCAGCAAAACAGGCCCAAACCATGATACTACCACCACCATGTTTCACAGATGGGATAAGGTTCTTATGCTGGAATGCAGTTTTCCTTTCTCCAAACATAATGCTTTTCATTTAAACCAAAAAGTTCTATTCTGGTCTCATCCATCCACAAAACATTTTTCCAATAGCCTTCTGGCTTGTCCACGTGATCTTTAGCAAACTGCAGATGAGCAGCAATGTTCTTTTTGGAGAGCAGTGGCTTTCTCCTTGCAACCCTGCCATGCACACCATTGTTGTTCAGTGTTCTCCTGATGGTGGACTCATGAACATTAACATTAGCCAATGTGAGAGAGGCCTTCAGTTGCTTAGAAGTTACCCTGGGGTCCTTTGTGACCTCGCTGACTATTACACGCCTTGCTCTTGGAGTGACCTCTGTTGGTTGACCACTCCTGGGGAGGGTAATAATGGTCTTGAATTTCCTCCATTTGTACACAATTTGTCTGACTGTGGATTGGTGGAGTCCAAACTCTTTAGAGATGGTTTTGTAACCTTTTCCAGCCTGATGAGCATCAACAACGCTTTTGCTGAGGTCCTCAGAAATCTCCTTTGTTGGTGCCATGAAATGCTTCCACAACCATGTGTTGTGAAGATCAGACTTTGATAGATCCCTGTTCTTTAAATAAAACAGGGTGCCCACTCACACTTGATTGTTATCCCATTGATTGAAAACACCTGACTCTCTAATTTCACCTTCAAATTAACTGCTAATCCTGAGGTTCACATACTTTTGCCACTCACAGATATGTAATATTGGCTCATTTTCTTCAATAAATAAATGACCAAGTGTAATTTTTTGTCTCATTTGTTTAACTGGGTTCTCTTTATCTACTTTTAGGACTTGTGTGAGAATCTGATGATGTTTTAGGTCATATTTATGCAGAAATATTGAAAATTCGAAAGGGTTCACAAACTTTCAAGCACCACTGTATCCATACTTGCGTCAGAAGTGAATCAGTTGTTCCTTGGCCCATGGACCATCTCATCTCATTATCTCTAGCCACTTTATCCTTCTACAGGGTCGCAGGCAAGCTGGAGCCTATCCCAGCTGACTACGGGCGAAAGGCGGGGTTCACCCTGGACAAGTCGCCAGGTCATCACAGGGCTGACACATAGACACAGACAACCATTCACACTCACATTCACACCTACGCTCAATTTAGAGTCACCAGTTAACCTAACCTGCATGTCTTTTGACTGTGGGGGAAACCGGAGCACCCGAAGGAAACCCACGCGGACACGGGGAGAACATGCAAACTCCACACAGAAAGGCCCTCGCTGGCCACGGGGCTCGAACCCGGACATTCTTGCTGTGAGGCGACAGCGCTAACCACTACACCACCGTGCCGCCCCCATGGACCATGTTTCCACCAAATTTCATCCAAATCTGTTCAATACTTTTTTAGCTACATTGGGAAAAGACAAACAAACAGAGATGAAAAGTCGTGCAGAGCATGATACTTGCAAAAATCACAGAGAAACAGAAGTTATGGCCGATTAGGTGTTTTTACAAGATTTGACCTTGGCCTTTGACCTTGACCCACCAAAAACTAATGATGTCTTTTTGTGACCCTCGTGAGTTGTCCTGTGCATTTTGGTGAAGATTGGTCAAGAAATGATGACGCTAGAGCACCAAAAAAACAAACGGGCCGATCAATATACTTGCAAAAATCTCTGATTTTTGCAAGTAATGAAAACATATCCTCATCCAACAAAGTCGGTGGAGATAATTAGGTATGTTAGCATACATGTCAACCTATACGGAATGTCCGTATTTTATACGGATTTGATTCAATAAACGTAGTATACGGGCGTATAAATAAAGTTATACGGATTCTTTAAAAAAACTTCAATATTTATTTAGAGCTATAATCAATTCCCACGATGATAAAAGAGCGCATAACATTTACAAACGTACTGTACACCACAGCCAGCCAGTAAAGAGTCTTATGAAATCGCGCATTATCTTGTGGTAGCAAGACTTTGTTCCACTTTTGATCATGCGCACACCGCATTGCGAGAATCCCGACAACCGGGAAGTCATAGACATATAAACATAGACGCCGCCTTCTGTGTCGAATCATACGTCATCCTCGCCGCTATGTTGGATGTGGCAACTGTCTCTTCAGTCGTCTCTGGTATAGCGTCTAGACAGTAGCCGAGAATAAAGATGCCTCATTCATGTGCTGCGTTTAACTGGACCAACAGGTTTACCGTCCAAACGAGATCACATGGGATTACCTTTCACAGGTGAGACTGGAAAAATACTTTTCATTGTATTTGGTCATTATAACGTAATTTTATGAACAGATTTTTCTGACTTTGTGTCTAATATGAAGTCTCGTGCATAATAGCCGCTCGGTGAAACCTGTCTCCAAACAACGAAGTATTTCCTTCGTAACTACGCTGATAACACTTTGTGTTTTTGTCAAACATTGGAGCTTTGTATTCATTCTGAAGGTTTATCGTTATTAATATTGAATAAAAAGTAACTGGGATATATCATTGTTAATTATCATTCAAATTTTAGGTAAATTATTTTAATTTGCATCTTATACGGATTTTATAAGGGAAATACGGATTTTGGAGGTTGGTTATACAGGTTTGATTGACCAAAGGTTGACATGTATGTGTTAGATAACTAGCAAACTAACCTTGTTACTTCTTAGTGAGTTCACTGATGTGATAGTTAGCTACTTACTGTAACTGAGCAGAAATACGGTACCTGCTGCAAAGACAGAGCTACTTAGACCAGCCATCTCTTCAACCTACATTGCAGTCTTGTAGTCAACTCACTAAACCTCAAATCTGAGTCCAGTCTCGAGTCCCCAGTGTTCAAGTCTGAATCAAGTCCGAGTCATTAAAGAAAATTTCAAGTCGAGTTTGAGTCAAGTCCACAATTGATCCGAGTTGAGTCCAAGAACAAGACTCCATCCACACCATGTGACGGTGTCTGTTGCTGCCTTTATGTGAAAGCGTCTCTACTGCTGTGTTGGACTAACGTTCCTGGTCGACTGCCCCATTTTAGCTAACAGGCTACAGATAAAAAGCTTGTTCATTGCTCAGCAAGCCCCGCCCACTATCAACAGGACAAATAACATGAGAGAGGGTTAACACTAGCTAGCTCATCACTCAGCAAGCAAGCCCCGCCCACTATCAACAGAGCAATGAACATAGAGTGTCACTTCCTTCTCTGGGTGGAGTCTTGCCAAATGACGATTGAAGTTCGAGGTTGTCCCCGTCGTCTCCTTGATAGTTCTTCTGCATATGGAACACATCACAGTGCATTTTTTCCCACTGCACGAGAAGTCTGGATAAGCAAAATGGACAATCCTAGGGCATTTTAGCGCCGTTAACGTTGAACATGATGTACTGTATGAACAGGTGAATATGCATTCTCTTGCACAAAATTAGGATAAAATTAATGTAGATATAAATACCTTATACCAAATTATGACGTATTACAAAAAATAAAGAAATAATCCGAATCCCCGTCTCCAATTTACGAGTCCGAATGCAGTTAATGCACGAGTCCGAGTCATCAGTGCTCAAGTCCAAGTCAAGTCACGAGTCCTTAAAATTAGGGCACGAGTCGGACTCGAGTCTGAGTCCTGGCCTTGAGTACGATAGTACAAGCCTGCCACATTGTTTTGGTTCTGATGAGATACGGTCCAGATAACTAGTTCAACATGAATGAAATAACACCGTTGAAAATTGGTTGTTAGCAGAAAACTAGCTGCGTGCACTAGCAGTGTACACACCAGAGGCAGGAAACAGCAACAACCTCTCCTGCTTCCTTCCAATTTTTATTTTTCCTCCGAACATCTCTAAAGGTCAGAAATATCACAAACCCACATTTATACACGTTTCATCAATTTTTCTACATCTAACCATAAATAGGAGCTCGGCGCAGGCCGGAGAGCTCAAGCTGTGAGTTGGGAACTGAAGCCAAATGAGGACAGAGGAGTGTATGTTTTGCATTTTTTATCTGTAATGTGACAAGCTGTGTTTTTGTCTCCAAGACTGACGAGAGGCCGACGAGCAGCAGACTGGTTACAGAAGCTAGAACACAAACTATCTTGCTTCCTGTAACTAGCCAAGAGATCATGCTTGAACTAATAATAAAGGATTGTGAAATTGCTGTTGTATAAAAGGAAAAAAAAAAACACTTCAGGATGTGCTGTGACAAGAAAATGATCTACTTTAGGGCCCGGTCCCTCAACATCGGTAACTATACCTATACCTCCAACCATGACTATACCTCGGCCTGGATTTAGTTCCAGTCTGGAGCAGAAACACCATGACTATAATCCCGACTATACAGTAATATCGCTTGGTCCTGACACTCAGGGAAATGAACACATGCAACTTAGGAAGTTTTTTCCAAGTAGTAGCACATTATTCCGGGTCATACTGTACAGCTTGGACTCCAAAACAACCCACACACTCCGATGGTTGATAAAACACGGATAGGTCACGGACTATGGAAATAAAAAAGTATACAAAATACGGACTGATTACGGATTTTAATATGGATGCTAATAATTTACGGATTGGCCACAGACGTTTCATTATATTACAGATTGGTTACCGATTTCATACGGATAATGCATCACGGATTAAAAACATAAAAGAAGAAGAAGTCTAAAACAGTTGAATGTTCGGACTGCCAAATTTCATAATTAAAATAGCTTACCTGTATTTATATGTTTACTTTATTAATTTACTATTGCTATTTCACTGAAAATAATCACATATCGGCGGCACGGTGGTGTAGTGGTTAGCGCTGTCGCCTCACAGCAAGAAGGTCCTGGGTTCGAGCCCCGGGGCCGGCGAGGGCCTTTCTGTGCGGAGTTTGCATGTTCTCCCCGTGTCCGCGTGGGTTTCCTCCGGGTGCTCCGGTTTCCCCCACAGTCCAAAGACATGCAGGTTAGGTTAACTGGTGACTCTAAATTGAGCGTAGGTGTGAATGTGAGTGTGAATGGTTGTCTGTGTCTATGTGTCGCCCTGTGATGACCTGGCGACTTGTCCAGGGTGTACCCCGCCTTTCGCCCGTAGTCAGCTGGGATAGGATCCAGCTTGCCTGCGACCCTGTAGAAGGATAAAGTGGCTAGAGATAATGAGATGAGATGAGATAATCACATATCCATGAATAAAAGATCCGTGCTTTGTATTATACGATGTATTTTTTTATTTTCTGTGAATCTGTATTCCGTGATTTCAAGGCTGTACAAAGACGTTCAGGAAAAATAGAACATTCTCAGACAACGTCACATTTAAACAATTACCTGATTGGTCAGATGTTTTATCGGATCAGGTCCAGGCCTGGAAAAATGGCTCCAGAAGCGATCTCACCAATCCCGATAAACTTAGGCCTGGGCTATAGGGATCGTTATTGGTCTGGTGTGAGCACCGACGACATGAACTACAGGGGACCGATTTATTTATAGTTATTGTGATGGTTATAGTTATCGTTATTGTGGGACTGGGCCTTAATACGAACTCTTTCATCACACCGCTCTGTTGGTGATTATTTTCCCATCACACTTGAAAGCCCTGAAAGTATCTCATCTCATCTCATCTCATTATCTCTAGCCGCTTTATCCTTCTACAGGGTCGCAGGCAAGCTGGAGCCTATCCCAGCTGACTACGGGCGAAAGGCGGGGTACACCCTGGACAAGTCGCCAGGTCATCACAGGGCGCCCTGAAAGTATCACAAGCTAAAACCAAACGTATAAAACATACTAAATTGTTATGATGCGTGTCAGTGAATCTACTTTATCCTTGCGTTTATCCTCAAGTCCATTCCTTCATTCTCTGGATTGTTGGCATCGCCAAGCTATTTTAGAATCATATTATCAGCATCTCATGTCCATATGGATCTCTGGGTATTAATGAGATGAACGCATTACTGTACCTGGCTGGATTTCCAGCCTCAAGTTATAACTCTTGACAGACAGCTGAAAAGGAAAACACACAGCATCAACCAAACTCTACCTCTTCTGTCTATGGAAAAATCATGGATTTATGGATGTAGTGGAGATGTTGAGATGTTTTTCATGATTGCAGCGAGTGTTGCAGATCTCTAAACTGTCTCTTAAGGGAGGGTGAAAACATTTGGCTGCTCCAAACAACAAAGACAGAGCACTCCAACCTCTTGCTTAATATTACTGAGTGCCTCAGATGCCTTTGGAAGACACTTTACCCAAAACATGTTTTTAATTTGAGAGCAGATCCAGGGACAAACGCCAATACTGATGGAGAAAGCAACACATGCTCTTCAACTTTCTTTTTTCATGTTGATGTTGTAATGCTTGACCCTTAAGGTCAGTTCAGATAATAGGAGTCAAACTGCGGCAGAAGAAAGAAGAAAAAAAAAACACGGATTATGTAATACTTTATCTCAGGAATGTGTAATCACCATTGTAGATGTCCAAACACTATTTCATCCATACAGCCATATCAGTGTATAATCATCTGTGTGTGTGTGTGTGAAATTTACACAAATCAGCAGTATATAAAGACATTCCAGTGCCTTTTTAGGATAATAAAGAGTTATTCCACAAAATCGAGTCGTACATGAGCTGATAGCCGACGAGTCGCGTAGCACTGAGTTGTCTATAATCAATGTACGACGAGATTGAGTGGAATAACTGTTTTATTCTATCCACATTCACTGGATTTTGAGAAACAGAACATTTTTATTTTTACAAATTCATTCAATAAAAACTTTATATGAAACGTCCAACAAAATAATTTCCGCTTAGAATGTAAACAAACCGGCGAAATGACAGTAAACAAAAGAGATACGTTCTGACCATTAAATACTTTCATTCCATATTTTCTTGCTTTTTTTGGATTTTTTGGGGTTTTGTTTTTGAGGAGAGTTTTTATTTCATAGTCGGTTGCTTCAGCATCACGCTTCGCCAATTTGTTTTTCTCTACTCACGGTATATGAGCTGATAGCCTAGTAGTAGAGTAGCCAATCAGAGCACACGATTGCTCATATCCAGTGAATGTGGATAGAATAAAATTTGATATCTATCCTCTAACCAGTCAAAAGTTTGGTCACGCCTTCTAATTCAATGTTTTTTCTTTATTTTCATGAATTAAAACTCACTTTATATCTTCAAGTAATGATGGATGTCATTTCTCTTTACTTAGTTGAATGGTTCTTGATAATATACCTTATGGATTACTACAGTTGTGGATGAAATAGGGCTGTTTTATTATTTGTATTGTTATTATTTGCTAATTAGTGTTTGGTGAAGGCAAGAAACTCGTCCACCAATTAACTTTTGACGAAGGACCTGTTTATTGAAAATTATTCCAGGTGACTACCTCATGAAGCTGGGTAAGAAAAAGCCAATAGTGTGTAAAACGGAGAAAATTTCCAAATAGGTTCTATTTAGTCACATGACCTTTGCTTGCAAGTTTACTTCCAGTGAATGAAGATGCCAGAAGGTTAGATTTGATCAGCATGTCTGAACATGGCCTGAAAATAAATGCCAAAGTGACTCATCAATAAAAATAACTAAATGGTGTTGACGAGTGTGGGTAATTACTCTTTTTTTCTGGAAGTGAGAGTTAAATGCTGCCAATATTCACAACACTCGACTTGAATATGAAGTTAGACCATGTTCAGATGTCCATGTGATGGTATAAAGCCAGAATTAAAAAAAAAAAAAAAATGGCAAGATAATCATTCCAACCCCAATTCCAAAAAAAGCTGGGACGCTGTGGAAACTAGAAATAAAAACAGAATGTGATAATTTGCAAATCACGGAAACCCAATGTTTCATTGAAAATAGTACAAAGACAACATATCAGATGGTGAAACAGAAATTTTAATGTTTTTTGAAAATTATATGCTCATTTTGAATTTGATGTCAGCAACACGTTTCAAAAAAGTTGAGACAGGGGCGTGTTTACCACTGTGTTGCATCACCTCTACTTTTAACAATACTCTGTAAATGTTTGTGAACTGATGAGACCAATTATTGTAGTTTTAAAAGAGAAATGTTGTCCCATTTTTGCCTGATATACAATTTCAGTTACTCAACAGTTCAGTATCTCCTTTGTCATATTTTGTGCTTCATAATGCACCAAATGTTTCAAATCTGGACTACAGCAGGCCGCTTTAGCACCTGCACTCTTTTACTATGGAGCCATGCAGTTTTAATATGTGCAGAAAGCGGTTTGACGTTGTCTTGCTGAAAGAAGGAAGGCCTTCCCTGAAAAAGATTTTGTCTGAATGGTAGCATATTGCTCTGAAACGTGTTTATATCATTCAGCATTAATGATGCCTTCCCAGATGTTCAAACTACCCATGTCATGTGCACTAATGCCCCCTCATACCATCACAGATGCTGGTGTTTGAACTGTGCGCTGATAACAAGCCGGATGGTCCGTCTCCTCTTTAGCCTGGAGGACGTGGTGTCCATGATTTCTCAAAAAAATTCTATTTTCGATTCATCAGACCTCGGGACAGTTTTCCACTTCACCTCAGTCCATCGTAAAAGAGCTCAGGCCCAGAGAAGGGGGCGGGGTTTCTGGATATTGTTTATATTTGGTTTTAACTTGCATTTGTGGATGCAGTAATGAAGCGTTTTCACAGATGATAGTTTTCTGAAGTGTTCCTGAGCCCATACAGTGATTTCCACTACAGACACGTATCTGCTTTTAATGCAGTGTCTCCTGAGGGCCTGAAGATCACAGGCATCCAATGTCAGTTTGCAGCCTTGTCTCTTGCATACAGAGATTTCTCCAGATTCTCTGAACCTTTTAATGATATTATGGACCACAGATTATGTGAGCCACAAATTCTTTGCAGTTTTACATTGAGAATGTTTTGTTATTCTTAAACTGTTGCACTGTTTGCCCACACAGTCTTTCACAGAGTGCTGAACCCCGCCCCAATTTTACTTCTGAGAGACTCCGCCTCTCTGGGATGCTCTTTTTTATACCCAATCATCTTACTGACCTGTTGCCAATTAACCAAATTATTTTTTTTGTTGTTTTGTTTTGCATTCCACAACTTTTCTAGTCTTTTGTTGCCCTGTCCCAACTTTTATGAAATGTGTTGCTGACCTCAAATTCAAAATGAGCATATATTTTTCAAAAAACAATAAAATTTCTCAGTTTCAACATTAGGGTGGTCCCAATTTTTTTTTTTTTTAGGATTTTGTTACGACCACCTTACCTTTTTTTTTTACATTGCCTAAAAGAAGTTATTGTGCGAAATTTGGTTAAGATTGAACAATGTTTAGAGGTGCCACAAAGGCATTAAAGTTTTCACTCAAGACACAATATAAAATAATGTGGCTTATTAACTGTTTCATATTAATACAAACAATACAGTATATAACTTCCTGTGTTCAAAGTAACAATAGCTATTACTAGTCTGTGATTTTCTAAACCCTTCGGTATTATGGTATCTTGTGGAGATAAAAGAACACACTAAGGACTTCCCTAGCAGAAGGAAGCGTTCTCCCAGACAGTTCCTTGGAAGTGCGACCAATTAACCAAACATAATTGTCCTTTCTGGTTTTGTGCTTTGCACCACTGGTACTACTTGTATTACTGTTGCTCGCCATCTGAAAAACATAGAAAGAAAAACATTCACAACTTCATCAGCATATTACGATCAGTGCTCGTTGTTTAAGAACCCCTTAGTGCATGAAAGTTAACCTTCTATCAGTCTATAAACTCTTCCTGCCTCTTCTTTTTCATAGAAGTGGCATATTCCCTCTAGAACTGTGACTTTTTTGGGGTTTGAGATCTTCTCTGCAAGTCTACGCACCAACTAATGTTAATGGCTTAACCCGATTTGCAACCTCGTGTGGCACCTCTAAATATTAACCAATTTTTCTGAAATTTTGTTTGTTGCCTTCTTTTAGCCTACAGTATGTAAAAAAATGGTAGGGTGGTCGGAATGTTTTGGTTTTTCCCATACATTTCGGGACCACCCTATTCAACATTTGATATGTTGTCTTTGTACTATTTTCAATGAAATATCGGGTTTCCATGATTTGCAAACCTTCACATTGTGTTTTTATTTATGTTTTACACAGCATCCTCACTTTTTTGGGGTCGTATATACAGCACGAGTAATCATTATAACATGAATCATATGGTCTCAGGGTTCCAAGTGAATTAAAAAAAGACATGAAAATTCCAAAGGGTTTGCAAATAACATCTTTAATAATAATCTGAAAGAAAGTAAGAATGAAAGAGGTGCGAGTAAACAGCATAAACAAGCTTTAAACTGTGTAAGGAAGCTGTTTAAATCCACAGAGTGATTGACAGGAAATGAGAAACAGGTGAGTTTGAGGGAGGTAAAGTGTGGACAGGATGTGGTCGTGCCGGAATTGTCAGTGGAACTGGTTGTACCTGAAAAGATACAAAGGTTGTGGTTAGGTTATGGTTAGGTTATGGTTAGGTTATGGTTGAGGGCGGGGTTTAGCATTCCTCTCTTGTCTTATAACTTCACTTGTATAAAAGTTGAACGAATTCTGACCACATCACTCATCCTTATTCAAATCATCACTGCAAATGAAACGCTCTGCTATCCCTGAGAAGCACATGACTCCATTCCGCCCACGTCTCTCACATCATGATCATTTCATTACGCACAGAACAAGTGCCAATGTCTTCACCATTTATTGAATTAACTTTAATAACACAATCTGAACACTCCTCAGGGAGAACAGTGCAGGCTGACGAGGCCGGCCATGAGAGATGCCCTTGTACGCAAACAGACGACTCCGTTGTTCTCTCTTGTGTGTAGGTGTTTGGGACGGGACCGTCTGGCCCGGTTCTGTAAATGTGGCCTGGAATGTCAGTGTGTTTCCAGCATTGTTCCTCCAGCGAGCCCTATCCTCATGCACACAGGCGTTACGCGTTATCGTAACTCACTTAGTCCTTAAAGACTGGAGTGAAGAGAACGAAACAGCATGGAATGTGCTCTCAGTGCTCATCCTGGAGGTCCAAGTCGAGACCCCAGAGACTGAGTGGAGATAAATTTTATCTTTCCAGATGTTGAATGGAACGAGGTTTCTGACATGGATATCTGGGAAAAAAAATGGGAAAGAAAATGCTCCACATAAACATACAGTATAATTAATCATTGATATGTGAAGTGAAGTTTTCTATACGGACCCTGTAAGTTTACTGTATTTAACATTTACAGAAGAAGGCTCCAGTATCACGGGGTGTAAAGAAGAAGAAACCTTTATTTGTCACATGCACACTTCAAGCACAGTGAAATTCATCCTCTGCATTTAACCCATCTGAAGCAGTGAACACACGCGCACACCCAGAGCAGTGGGCAGCCACACCAGAGCGCCCGGGGAGCAGTCAGGGGTTCGGTACCTCGCTCAAGGGCACCTCAGCCCAAGGCCACCCCATGTTAACCTAACCTGCATGTCTTTGGACTGTGGGGGAAACCGGAGCACCCAGAGGAAACCCACACAGACACGGGGAGAACATGCAAACTCCACACAGAAAGGCCCTCGCCGGCCACGGGGCTCGAACCCGGACCTTCTTGCTGTGAGGTGACAGCGGTAACCACTACACCACCGTGCCGCCCAAAGTTGAACTAATTTGTTTCATGGATGTGAACCAACATTCAATATAACTATAAACAGATACAAAATACCGTGTCCTGCTTTTAAAAATTGTAATCAGTGCTGTGGCAATTTGTGACGGCTAATTAGGGTCATTGTCAGTAAAAAATAAATAAATAAATAAATAAATAAAACAGAGCTGGGAGGGGGAAATATGATGAGAATCAGCTCAGAATTTCTGAGATTAAATTCATAATTTAGGAGGAAAAAAAGGGAAGTTTTCTGTGATTGTAAAGACATAAATTTGCAAGAAAAAAAAGTCACAAATGTACAAGAAACAAATCTCGGGAAAGAAAAAATCAGAGTTTTGTTTCTTGTAATTTTGTGACTTTACAATCTAATTTCATCTCATCTCATTATCTGTAGCCGCTTTATCCTGTTCTACAGGGTCGCAGGCAAGCTGGAGCCTATCCCAGCTGACTACGGGCGAAAGGCGGGGTACACCCTGGACAAGTCGCCAGGTCATCACAGGGCTGACACATAGACACAGACAACCATTCACACTCACATTCACACCTACGCTCAATTTAGAGTCACCAGTTAACCTAACCTGCATGTCTTTGGACTGTGGGGGAAACCGGAGCACCCGGAGGAAACCCACGCGGACACGGGGAGAACATGCAAACTCCACACAGAAAGGCCCTCGCCGGCCACGGGGCTCGAACCTGGACCTTCTTGCTGTGAGGCAAAAGTACAAATAAATAAATAAATGTGCTATTCAAGAACACAAAGACAAAAATTAAAGTCAGAGAGTCATGGACTAAACAAACAAGTAACCTCATTTGTTTGTTTGTTTGTTTGTTTGTTTGTTACAGTTACAAATTCTGAACTATTCAGCTGTGTCAAACTGCATCAAAATTTCTGAAAGTTCGCGTTTTCTCCACGGTGTATAAAGTCACATGAAATCCAACTCCAGCAGCTTCATTTGTCTCTTTACCACTTTTTTTTTTTTTTTTAATGGATCATCGTATAATTGTTATGCAGTAAGAACCAGTAGGCTGTCGGGAAACTGGGCTTTTGCAAAGATCATCGGTTGTGTGATGTCTTTTTATACATTTAAAAAGAACTTCCACCCTTCTTTGTTTACAGCTTTTTTTCTTGCATGGATTTCATTGGAAAGTTTAAATACAGAAATTTAAATAATAGTTTAATAGTTTGTTATTTGGTTAATTAAAATTTTAAATGCAAGGAAATGTAATGAAGTGACCTGGTATAAGGAGAAGATGAAGATCTTTAAGATATGTCCCAACCGACACACACACACACACACACACACACACACACACACACACACACACACAGAGTTGTATGTACTTGCAGATTGTCACCAGTGAGATTTTTGTGTTAGTCTGTGATCAGATAAGAGAGGAAGTCGGGGAGATGGATTCAGCTTGGTGTGACTGAGCGGACGGATGTTTGTGAACCAGGCCGCCTTCTTCTGAGAAACTTTCGAGGCTGATCCTCCAATGGTGTGTGTGTTTGTGTGACAAAGTGTGTATGTATGCAAACGCAGGGGCCAGTGGCATTCAGACGGGTTTTATATATAAATATTTAATCGAGGATGGAAATATAATGTACGCTTATACTGTATGTTTGTAAAAAATCTTCCAGAATATTTTATCACCTCTAAAATTACTCTCTCCCTCTCTCTCTCTATATATATATATATATTCTTAGCAAATTTTCACAGGATGACTTGTTGCTTCTTGAGTTCATATTTTATTTGAATATTCCTTCAAATAATTATTTATCGAATTACTAATGGTGTTTGCATTTTAACAATCTACACCTGACCTGAGTTGAACCTGATATAGAGTGCATATGAAGTGTATATGGAGTAGGGAAGAAGTCACTTGTTGTGGTGCTGTTACAGGAAAATAATCAACAACAGCAGAGTTACAGTCCATGTAAATGTTATTCTTGTTTTTTTAACAGGACATCCTGAAGTGTTTTATTCCTCTTACATCACATCGATTTGTAAAACAGTGCATTAGGGCCATTTTATATATATATATATATATATATATATATATATATATATATATATATATATATATATATATATATATATGCATTAATTAATAATAATAATAATAATAATAATAATAATAATAAGGCAGCACGGTGGTGTAGTGGTTAGCGCTGTCGCCTCACAGCAAGAAGGTCCGGGTTCGAGCCCCGGGGCCGGCGAGGGCCTTTCTGTGCGGAGTTTGCATGTTCTCCCCGTGTCCGCGTGGGTTTCCTCCGGGTGCTCCGGTTTCCCCCACAGTCCAAAGACATGCAGGTTAGGTTAACTGGTGACTCTAAATTGAGCGTAGGTGTGAATGTGAGTGTGAATGGTTGTCTGTGTCTATGTGTCAGCCCTGTGATGACCTGGCGACTTGTCCAGGGTGTACCCCGCCTTTCGCCCGTAGTCAGCTGGGATAGGCTCCAGCTCACCTGCGACCCTGTAGAATAAGATAAGCAGCTACAGATAATGGATGGATGTTTGTTTGTTTGTTTGTTTGTTCTGTATTTTCTTTGCTGTAACTGTCTTTGTCCTTTTGAATAACTTTCATTTGTTTATTTTGATTTATTTGTTGTTTTGTTTGTTTGGTGTATGGTCTCCTTGCTCTAAATATATATATATATATATTCCTGTTTTAAATAATTATTATGTCTGTGTTTGCATACATGTTTGTGTTTGTTTGTTTGTTTGTTTGTTTGTTTGTTTGTTTGTTTGTTTGTTTGTTTGTTTGCTTACTTGCTTGTTTTGTTCAATCCATAGTCTCCTTGCTGTAATTTTGTCTTTGCTTATTTGAATAACTTTTGTTTGTTTGTTTGTTGTAATTGTCCCAGTATATTTGATCAACTCGTATTTGTTTATTTGTTTGTTGGTTGGTTTGTTCAGACCCTGATTCCCTGTGTGTTTGTGTTTTTTAATCACTCTGATTTGTTTGTATGTTTGTTTTTAATTGTTTGTTTGCTGTGGTTTCCTTGCTATAACTGAGTCACTATGCTTTAAAATAACTTTTGTTTGTTTGTTTTAGTGCATGACCATTTCATCTGCTCTCAACATTACAGTGTCCTTTTTAGTATTGAATATTTGTGCTTGGATCCTTTTTTTTTCACATTTATTCTCGTAACATTTTTCCAAACTTCAAACTCCTTCCATACACACGTCTCTTAACGTCGAACCTTTTTTTTCCATCATCCCGATCATCAGAACTGAAAAAAAAGCTCAGCAGTCCCAGCCAACTTGATAATTCAAGATAATTTATCTTTATTTTTTAATATCAAGCTCCAAATTAAGCTCTTCATTCAATTTCGTGTTTAATTAGTTTATAAAGCATGCGCCTGTAAATGAAACAGTTCTTTTCCAGTTCACGTTGAGGTCATGGTGAGGTCTTTACTCCACCATGGCTCTCTCTTCCGAGGCCCTACAAAAGCTCTGTGGTTCTACACACACTGCTTTTCTCTGTCCCTGTCTCTCCATCACACACACACACACACACACACACACACACACACACACATATATAGACACAGGGACCTTTTGGTCACTTCATTGTTGAGCAGGAAGCCCCATTCCTGCTCTCGGCGCTGGAGTAAAAACACTGCTCTATGCTGGATTTAACTTAATACAGACCTCATATTCTATTAAACACTTCACATAAACAAGATCGGAGGAAGCAGCGGATCACAGCCGGGTCATGACTTCGTTCCGGGCTCGGATATGACCCGGCTTCCCGGAGAGCTTTGGGAGTAAATATTGCAAGCGTAAATAAATATAACAGGTCACTGTTACAGGTTACACTGCAGGTTCAGCGTTAATGAGTGCAGCTCATGTGTTGGCTTCCATCGTGCAGAGCTGCTGTTCGAGAAAATGAATCATCTTCAACCTCCGGATAGAATGGAGAATTCACCTGGTGTAAACCGTCTCACACACACTCACACAAAACCAGGGCCTGACAATGCATTTTCTCTTTCTGTCTTTCTCTCATCAAATAAAAATCTCATATCCTGTTTGATAGCATCTGATGCTGTATGAGACTGAAACACACACCGTCATATTTCGGTTTGCGCTCGATGCTGTGCATGGGTCACCACACTACATATTCTATGTGAACCGAGCTGCGCCAAAGTGCTGCATCATAGCTATGTGACCGACATCCGAATGCATTTACTGTAGATCTGCACCGTTTCCTCGTTTCCTCACCGACCACAAGTACACCTCGTTTTCTCCTTCAGCTTCATCAGCTATTCAGATCTGATTTACTGACATTGCACTGACACACACTGCGTGGGCCAGTCATGAATGAATCAAAGGTGTACTATATTGTGGCTTCGGTGGAAAAGTTCTTATCTGTAAGCGATGCTGTTCCATATCCTTATTTCTGACTGAACTAGATCTAATTCTGTCATGTCCCATGTCTAAATTTCCAAACCACTTAAATGTTATATACCGGTACATCATTATCAGGATATCTATTACTCCTTTAAACGCTTCGTCCCAATCCAACATTCCTGACAGGAACATCCGGAGCCCTCCATTATTATCGGCTCCCCTGGAAGTGATCGTGAACACAAAGTAACTGAAGCATGTTTCCCAGTTAAATTGAACTTTTTGTTTGTTTCTGAGTTGATTGGAGTGGGCAGGGACTTTTGAAGCTGTAATCCATGACTTCCTGATTAACTCGGGAGGTGAGTTTGACAGAAGCCAAATTCCGTTCATCATCCATCAACATGGGAAAGATAACAGAATACACAAACGAAATGACGGAGAACAAGTGTGTTGACCTTCATACCGTACGGTGGTGCTTGAAAGTTTGTGAACCCTTTCGAATTTTCTATATTTCTGCATAAATATGACCTAAAACATCAGATTTTCACACAAGTCCTAAAAGTAGATAAAGAGAACCCAGTTAAACAAATGAGACAAAAATATTATACTGGGTCATTTATTTATGGGAATGGGTATAAAAAATAGCTCCTTGCCTGAAAATGTTCATTTCCTATGTCCTGTTAAGGCAATAATAAAAAAAAAAAAAGTGGACACCAACTGGAACTGGTACAGACTCACCTGGAAGAAGAGCCAAGTTTGCTTTACCTCCATGTCCAGTGAGAAGGAGACGGGGAAAAAATCCCCAAGGATCCCTGTTGGCGAATTACAAGAAAAATAAACCCTTGAGGTTTCCAAGTCTCCAAAACCACCTTCAGAGTCCACCTCCATGCCAACAGATTATTTCGAAGGTGTGAGAAAAACCTTTTCTGTCAGTTAACTACAAACGTAAGCACCTGATGTTTGTGAAACGCTACTGTAACTTTGACTGGAACCGTGTTCTTTGGTCTGATGGAACAAAAATGGAGCTTTCTGGCAATAAACAAACAATCGTGGTGGGTTTGGTGTAAAAAGAGTAAAAAGAAGGACGGCTATAACGATCAGAACCCGATTCCAACTGTAAAATATGCTGGAGGTTCTGTGATGTTTGCTTTGGGGCTGATTTTCCTCCAAAGACCCTGGAAGCCTTGTTCTGGTCCACGGCATCATGGACTCCATGAAACACCAGGACACTGTAAATCAGAATCTGGTCGCCTCTGAGATGAAACTAAAACCGGGTCGTCGTTGGATCTTCCAGCAGGACAATGATCCAATGTCCAAATCAGTGCAAAAATAGTGCACTGAGAATCACAGAATCAAGCTTCTGCCCTGGCCATCTCAGTCCTCTGAGCCGAACCCCAGTGAAAACCTGAAGAGGAGAGACAGCACAGAGAGGGTCGAGGACCCTGGGTGATCTGGAAAGATTGTGTAAAAAGGAATGGGCTTGGTCAGATGCCTGCTCTGGATCTCTAACCTTATATATAAAATGTTCTTGGAGAGACTCAGTGCTGTTTTACTGCCTAAGGAAGGTTGTGCAAAGTATTAAATGTAGGGGTGCCAATAATAGTGACACATGCTTTTTGTTGACAATATTTCTTGATGAGGGATTTGTTTTTCTTTGAATAAATTTATTTCAATTAAAGGTTGGATTTTTCTCTTTTCTTTTTTCCCCCTCAGGGTGAGATGAAGCGACTTCAAGGAAACATGGATTTTTTTTTTCTAAATCTTTATATTAATCTTTACAAGGGGGGCAATAATTGTGGAGGGCACTGTATTATACAAAAAAAGGTTGAATAAAATAAGAAAATATTTAAATATGTAAATATTAACATAAGAATAACCACAAAAGTAAAAAAAAAAAAAATCTATTTAAACAAGATGTTAAGGCCCGGTCACACAGCGCTTTACGGCTTTATCACGGCCAAAACCCGTCAAAAAGTGCTCTCCCGTGAAGCAGACGATGTTGTTCGTGTTGATGTCGAAGTTAAGACGTGTTACAGTCGATATACAGACGTGACAGGACGCAGGGGAAAATCGGAACGGCGTCGGACGCGGCAAAAAGTTTTGGACTGCTCAAAACTTTAGACCGCGGACAACCACGGCCGGCACACGTGGTAAAGACGTGCAACACACGTGAAAAACACGTGATAATCAGTGTCCCGGCCGTTATTAAAACTTGGGGAGACGTGGTAAGACGCGAAAGTTTGGCGGTCTATCACGGGCAGAGCACGGTCATCGGACGGGTGTTACACGTTGGTATCACGGGATATAGCGTGTGTTTAGCGGCTTATCACTGAGAAATGGATTTTTCCGCGTACATAGCACTGTCTAAGCCCGTTAAACGACGTCTCAAACAAGTTCTAAATTCGATTGATCACTGTCTAATCACTTCTGCATCACTTCTGATTTGCGGCATGTATAAATACCGTAATTTTCTGAGACCTCGGCACTTGCAGTCTAGATGTCAAGGGGTGAACATGAACCCTCAACGCTGTGATGTCCTCATCTTAATGCTCCAGCACCAACAGAACCAACTGATACAGGCTCAACATATCCTTGCTGAGAGAAGAAGAAGGAGGAGGAGGAGGAGGGTGGTACGGAACATCTGGGTGCGTGGCTGGACTTGGTTAGCTGTGCTTAGGCAGTGCTGCAGCAGTGAAACAGCCGCCGACGGCCATACCCCGTACAAAGCACGGCAAAGCCAAAATTGACCAAAAATTAGCACTTACGACCACGTCCACCAGATTTTTGTATCTTTTTGTACGTGATATAGACGCGGAGTGCTGTGTGACCGCCCCTTTAACCTAAACTGCACAAATGTATTTATTTATTTATTTATTTATTTACTTACTTACTTATTTATTTATTATTGTGTTCTGTTTTAGGCCTTAAATGTTGCTTTTTTAAGCAGTAATGATTTTAATCCCATTTTATTCCTTGATAGCTTTTAACATTTTTTCTTAAAAAATAAATAAATAAATGAAAAATAAATAAATACATAAATAAAATTGCAAGCAGATTTGACTTGAGTACTAAACAATCTAAACCAATAAATATATTTAAAAAGCAGCTTAAAACTGATTTATTTCCTTAAGGGTCTCGTTTTTAAACTGCATTGCTTATTTTTATTCATCTTTGTTCATATTTGTGTTGTTTTATTTATTTATTTTTATATTTTATTCTGACTTAATCTTCCTTGTTTTAAATGTCGTTCTGTATTTTTGGGATTAAAATCTATTATTTTACCTCTAATGTTTACCTCTGTGTTTGTTTGCTGTTGTTGTTTTTGATTTGTGTTCTGGTGTATGGATGAAAGGGCTCACTGACGCTCAATCGTTGTATTTCCACATAACCAGCTTGTGATTGCAGGAGATCAATAGTTTGATCTGAGAAGGAAATGATACAGATTGCAGCACAGCTGCACAGATGTTGACACCGAGGCCACTGAAGTGTAATTTCACCTCGCGGAATGTCGGAGAGATTTTCTGTTGAATAATGTTTGTGAATAAATCTGAATGTGTGTGTTTTTGGACATATCCACACTGAGGATGAGTGAGAGACGAGGGTTGTGTCTTTGTTTAAATCTTGGCCTCTATTTTGGATTTCTAAAAGAAAAATACATCATCATGTCATGCTACTGCTATATAAAGAGTCGGATTTGATTGGATATCTCCGAGCCACACCTCTTTTTAATGCATTAATTCCAGACATTTGTAAACTATTTGATATTGGACAGGTAATATTTAGCTCATATTGGACAAAATCATGTCTGTGTATTATTTTAGATTAGACAGTATAACGTGTGCTCTGGTTGTTTGAATAACCATATACAGTGTGTGCTATTTCATATCGTACAGCCTGAAATGTTTGCTTTATCAGATTAGACAGGCCTCTGTTCATGTACAATTTCAGATTGGACTGAGTGAAATGCATGTATTATTTCAGATATGACAGTACACCATTTATTTAGATTGGACAGAACAATATGATTGCTTGCTATATTAGATTGGACAGACTGATGTTTGTGTATTATTTCAGATTGGACATACTGAAATGTTTGCTTTATCAGATTGGACAAGCCGATGTTCATTTATGATGTTACATTTACTATTACTATTTCAGATTGGACAGATTGAGATTGGTGTACTGTTTCAAATTGGACAGTCTTAAATCTCTTCTCTACTTTGCCATGAACAGACTGAGATTTATTGAAAATTTTAGATTAGACAGATTTGCATTTCTGTACTGTTTCAGATCGGCCAGGCCTGTATTTATTTACCCTTTCAGATCAGACAGACTAACCTTTGTGTGATAGATTGATGTGTGTGCATTATTTCAGATTGGATATACATTTGTTTAATATTTTAGATTGGACAGACTGACAATTGTGCACAAATTCAGATTTTAAGCTGTTAAATCTGAAAAAATACACAAAACTAAGTCAGTCCAATCTGAAAAAAAAAAAAACAGTACATGAACACAGGCCTGTACAATCTGATAGAGGAAACATTTTAGCTTGTCCAATATGAAATAGTACCCAAATGTCAATCTGTCTGATGTAATATAGCAAAAAGGTCTGTCTGTCTGTCTGTCTGTTCAATCTGAAATATGTGTCCATTCAATCAAAAATAGCACAAATGTAATCTAAAACCATCTAATCTAAAATCAGATTAGGTAATCTCACATTTCTGTACTTCAGCTGATACAGAATTAGACATTCGTTGAATGTTGGTCAGAATGACATTTGTGTACTGATTTAGATTGGACTGCTTGATGTTTGCGTCCTGTCTTGGATTGGACAGGCTGATATTTCTGGACCAGTTTTCAAGTACACACTGTGACTTTTTGTAATATCTCAGATGTAAAATGCCGGCATGTTTGCTGTATCAGATTAGACAGACTGACACTTGTGTAAAATTTCACAGATACGTAACCTAGCATGCTTAGCATTAGCATTACACCCTTAACACCTTTATGCTTCAAAGTCGTTGGTTGACTACTGGTGACTGTGTTATCGCTGCACCACAATGATGTCCGATCTAAATCCAATCCAACGACTTACCCTACAGGTTACAGCACAGGAGCACAACTCGGCTAGCGTTCTGTCTACTCAGAACAGAGGGAAGCAGATGCCCAGCTCTTCTGCTCAGGTTGATCGTTTAACCAGCCGTGTCCTCTCAGGCTTTGACCTCATGGCGTGTAGCTGTCGATGATAGATGAGTTAATGTAATTACCCCGGAGCTCTGCCCACATTCTGTAAGCTGGGTGAAAATTGAGATTCTGAGAGCGTCTCTCACTAATCTGTTGATGGAAAGATGGATCAGCTTCAAATGTGTCTCAAGATAGTCCTACGTTTGATAGTTAGTTCATGATGGACTTTAGAGAGGTGGTGGCCTTATATACTCTCCTCACGACATTGAAGTCTCTGCTGGGAGAAGAAACACTGAACTTCTCGACCTGTAAGACTCGAATAAGTAAGAAAAGCAAAAGAACAAGGTTCTATTCCTTTTAGCCAATGCTAATTTTCTTTGTATGGATTCAATAACAATTTATTTCCTGTTTTTATTATTCTTTTACCTCATTGCAGCTTCACCTCTGACACTGGAGACTCATTCCACAAATGTTAAACAAGCACATTTCCCTTTTCAGAAAACTTCACAACGTTGACAGTTTTTCAACGGCCACTTTATTCGAAACCCTCATCCACCTGTTGTTCAGTTTGATGCAGTTCTCTAATCAGCCAATCCACGATGCATCAAATCATGCAGATACAAATCAAGAGCTTCAGTTAACGTTCACGATGTTCAAACATCAGAATGGACAAAATTGTGACCTCACAGTGAAGTGTGACTTTCTTTCACTGTCGCATGGGTGTTGGTTTGAGCCAGATGGACTGTTGGTTTGATTTGAGTATTTCAGAAATTGCTGATCTCCTCCTGAGCTTTTCACACATAGCAAACACTCTCTCGAGTTTACACAGAATGGTGCAAAAAAAAAAAAAACACTGAGGTCAGTTGAGTTGAATGACTAAGTGATAGTTCTGTGGGTGGAAACAGATGCCTTGTTGATAAGAGAGGGTCAGAGATCAGAAAATGGACAGATTGAGCAGTTTGAGCTGCCAGGAAGGAGATAGTAATTCATATAATCACTCTTTACAACCGTGGTGAGCAGAAAAGCATCTCAGCAACAGCAGAACAGAAGACCGCATTGGGTTCCGCTCCTGCAGCCAAGAACAGGGATCTTAGAATTAACAAGAAGTTCCTATTAAAGTGGCCGGTGAGAGTGTAATGGAATAATGTTTTTAAAAGTAAATAAATAAATAATGATGATAATTTCTGGAGGGAAATAAAATATGTACAGTCCAGACATCAGAAGAAGGAAAACTAACTGATGAGAAAGGTAACATGGAAAGGGATGAGCAGGGCTACATGTTATACCCGAACCAGCCAGCAGGGGCGCTAGACCTGTGACGGTGTCACATTTTCGAGACTTTAAACTGTCTGTTTTTATCCAGCCGATGTGTCAACATGAATAAATTTATGAAAGCATGAGTAGTTCTGTGCAGATGATGAAATTCGCGTGATTGTTTTATTTCTACACTGATCAGTTCGATGGGATTCTTGAAACTGAAATGTGAATCAAATTCTGTTCGATTGACATTGATGTATAGCATACAGTTACTGGCTGGATGAGAAGAAGAAAACTTTGAGACTTTAAACTCTGAAATAAAAACTTCAGGATTATTGTAATGTAATTAACTGAGGGTAGAAATCTTCGTTTTCATATAAATATGGCAAAATTAATTAAAGTGCTTAAGCGAAGGATAGTAAAGTAGTGGTAGTAATGCAGTGACTTGAGTATTTTCTTCCCCCGTTCTTGGTGAGGAACAGCCCTTATCACAGGCTACACATCAAGCACAGCAGTTGAACCCAATTCAGTTTTCACATCCTTTTTTTTGACAAACATTAGTCATATCTCTATTTAAGCTGCTGTGATGCCTTCTGTCACGTACCATACGACTGAAACTTCCTTCACATGTTCCATCTCTCTCTCTCTCTCTCACTCACTCTGTCTCTCTCTCATCTCAGCTTCGCAAATTCTCAGCCTAAATGACTGATACCTTTTTTTCCACTTTGTGGTCTGAAGTCTGCACTCCGTCTTCGCATCCAGACATGATCAACATGTCGAGACAATGCCGTCCTCGTTAATTACCAACACAGTGATCACTGTAGGTTTTGCAACACGGTGAAGAAACAACACAGATAAGCTCACAAAAATCAATCTGAAGTGTCAGAGCTGACATTTGAACTCTGTTTATTTGTGACTGAATCGAGGGTTAAGGGTTAAAGTCATTCTGAAACCGCACGAGTGGAAAATACAGTGGCTACAGATACTCAGCCTTAGACCTTATACTGTACACTGTACCTCTTTTAATTTCTAGCTTAACTAAAATCTGTTTATTATTTTATAATATCAGCATGTTTTATTCTGTTTATACCATGCAGATTTGCCCGTGATTACATTTTCTAAAATTAATTAAACAACAATATCAAATTTATTAGCCATTTATTGTTACATTTAATGTTGTGGAACGACATGGAGCACATTTTCAGTTACATTATAGCAGATAAAAAGCTTCACCAGACTTTTTTGTTGTTGTTGCTTTCTTGAGTTTAATAAGACAAGAAAACACACACACACACACACACACACACACACACACACACACGTTTATCTCACTATCATTGTGAGGCCCTTACATTCACATAATTATTATTGCAGTTAATTAATGCTGTGCCTGCACCGAAAACCTAACCCTAACCTCAACCTCAGTAATGAAATGGAAACTTTTTGGCTCATCTATCTATCTATCTATCTATCTATCTATCTATCTATCTATCTATCTATCTATCTATCTATCTATCTATCTATCTATCTATCTGTCTGTCTGTCTGTCTGTCTGTCTGTCTGTCTATCTATCTATCTATCTATCTATCTATCTTTAAAAAAAGCACAACAGCAATTTCTTGCGGGGACCATCTGCATGTCTGCAAAAGGTTCAAATTGTCAGATTTTACTATTATTGTGGGGACATTTGGTCCTCAGTAGTTTTTAAACACACACACACACACACACACGCATATGTTTATCTCACTATCATTGTGAGGACCTTACATTCACATAATTATTATTGCAGTTAATTAATGCTGTGCCTGCACCGAAAACCTAACCCTAACCTCAACCTCAGTAATGAAATGGAAACTTTCTGGCTCATTTATTTATTTATTTATTTACTTATCTATCTATCTATCTATCTATCTATCTATCTATCTATCTATCTATCTATCTATCTATCTATCTATCTATCTTTAAAAAAGCACAACAGCAATTTCTTGCGGGGACCATCCGAATGTCTGAAAAAGGTTCAAATTGTCAGATTTTACTATTATTGTGGGGACATTTGGTCCTCTGTAGTTTTTAAACACACACACACACACACACACACATGTTTATCTCACTATCATTGTGAGGACCTTATATTCACATAATTATTATTGCAGTTAATTAATGCTGTGCCTGCACCGAAAACCTAACCCTAACCTCAACCTCAGTAATGAAATGGAAACTTTCTGGCTCATTTATTTATTTATTTACTTATCTATCTATCTATCTATCTATCTATCTATCTATCTATCTATCTATCTATCTATCTATCTATCTAAAAAAAAAAAAATTCCCAGCAATTTCTTGTGGAGACCATCCGAATGCCCCCACAAGGTAGAGATTCTCAGTTTTACTATCATTGTGGGGACATTTGGTCCTCAGTAGTATATAAACACACACACACACACACACACAACGTGTGATGTTTTTGACAAAACCGCAAGATGCATAAAGATGTGAAAAAGTTCCAGCTTTTCTGTGACAAAACGCTGACACTGCACACGCCTTCCATAAACGTTAAATAAAATTCCGCTTTAGGGAAAACTCCACACGAGTTTAATCCATTAATGTGCATCGTCCACTTTATAAGCCACTGTTTATTTTGTAACGTATTACACCGAGTGCATGAATATAACCCTGTGATTTGCAGCTGCACTACTGTCAGAGCTGCTCTTACAGAAAATTAATCAACACCGTCTCTTCTGACCAATCACAATCCAGAATTCAGCAGCACTCTGCTGGATATACACTCACAAAACCAAAAAGGACTCGCGAAATGTATGTCTGTGCCTTACTTTCCATATTAGTACAAAAAATTTCAGCAATTTTGACCTTTCTGATAACAGCCTGCGCAGTAATCATGTCTGTGGCACAACGGTTTGGAGTTTCAGCAGACTTTGGTTTCTCAGTCCTGGAGATAAACCTTCATACGACATGTGTGTGTAACATATAGTGTATGAGATACAGACAGAATCTACGCGATGTGAATGTTTAGGAACAGTCATACATGGGCTTCGAAATCATCATCATCATCATCATCAACTCTTTTTTTGAATCAGTGGCCTTTCTTGGTCATTCTCAGAGTCATGTTGAACAAGTGACTTATTTATTGATGAATTTTAAAGAAAATCACACACATTTATCCGATATTTAAAAAAAAAAATAAGTAAAAGCATGTGAGAGAAAAAAAATGTTCATGCCAATACAAAAAAGCAGACCTTTTTGAATTTATTACACATATGCATAACTTTGTGTCACATTGCGTCTTTCATTGCAAGTCGAAGACTCGCCTGGTGCCACCTATCATTACGCTCAGCTTAACGCGACCTCTAAAAATACCGAGCACGCTGAGGATGAGATCATAACGTCTTCCTGGAGATATACCGAGTGTATGATTACAGGCTTTTCTCACCATCATGAATTCGCTATTTGTCAGCCGAGTGCCAAGGCCTGGCCGCCGCACACTGACATGTCTTCCAAATGCGCCGGGCGCGTGCCTCGTGCTCGGCGCTGCGAAATGCAAACCACGTCGTGCGGCTGTCTGTGCTTCGCTTGAGCGTGGAGCAAAGTTTTTATTTTGGATGTGAAAGGAAGAAATACGGCTGAATGCATGACAGAAAAACACATGCACATCCAGGCAGAGAGAGAGAGAGCAAGAGAGAGAGAGAGAGAGTTAAAAATTAGAAATGTACCAAAAAAGAAGGTTCTTCTTGGGTTCTTCTGATTAATTATGAGCTCTTACGAACTCTTCCTGAAAAGGTTCTCCTTGCAGATTTGTTGTAGGTACTTTCAAGGTTCCACTTTCAAGGCAGACAAATCAAGAACACTTCAGGGTTATAAATAATAATAATAATAATAATAATAATAATAATAATAATAATTATTATTATTATTATTATTATTATTATTATTATTATTATTTTTATTAACATTCTTGGATTCATCATGGGTTCTTTAAGCTCCTGAAAAGATTCCACTTGGAACCATTATCCAATAGGAAACCATTCTAGATCCGATACTGTTCTCGATACTACTTTTAAGGCAAGGATGTCTGTTTTAGATGCATTTTCTGTGATATTTCTTCAAAATATTCTCTTGAAATCCTGACAAATTATTAAATCAAATGTTCTGACAATAAAAAGTCTATCTGGGTGCACTCTGCCGATACACTCATTGCACATGACCAGAGTCTTCCACAAGGCGAGGCAGACATTCTATTTTGCAGACGTAGTGCTAAAGCGAGCGAGTGAGTCGACAGCTGTGAGGACTAACATTCGCCATGTTTGTTGTTTGTTTGTTTGTTTATTTTATGATAACATTAGGTGTTTTCTTACACATGAATGAGACATGATGAAGTTGGATATGACAACGATGTGCTACGCTAAGCTCATCCCTCCAGTGCTGTCTCTCATGGACTTGTCCTCCAGCAGTGGTCAGGCGGTGGTCAGGCGGTGTGCGTTCATGTGTTTTGGAGGGAGGCCTGAAGTGAGAGGATGGGATTTTTTGGTTGTAAACTTTCATAATCTAGCTTACTCTTATACTGGTTTCTCCAAAATGATCTACCCTGTCTTTAAGGGTTGCTCAAGAGGGATAAAATCTTTTCTTTTTTTTTTTGAATAAAAACATTTTTAGAGTCTACAGTCTGAGAAATAAAGGGTCAACCTCAGGATTGACATGTAACTCAGAGGGACAGATAGAGTAGGGAGAGGGGGAGGGGAGAAAGAGAGAGGGAAAACACAGGTCTGTCACTATTTGGCGACGTAGTTTGATTTCGTCGTCCCACCCAATGACAAAAAATCTTGACTCGATGAATTAGTTCAAGTGGTATATAAGTGCACCAAAATGAATGAGTGTTCTAATGACTTAGAATTAAAAATAAGTCATAAATTAGAGTTAGTTATGTAAATTGGTCCATGGGTATTAAATCCCATCCATCCATTATCTCTAGCTGCTTTATCCTTCTACAGGGTCACAGGCAAGCTGGAGCCTATCCCAGCTGACTACGGGCGAAAGGCAGGGTACACCCTGGACAAGTCGCCAGGTCATCACAGGGCTGACACATAGACACAGACAACCATTCACACTCACATTCACACCTACGCTCAATTTAGAGTCACCAGTTAACCTAACCTGCATGTCTTTGGACTGTGGGGGAAACCGGAGCACCCGGAGGAAACCCACGCGGACACGGGGAGAACATGCAAACTCCGCACAGAAAGGCCCTCGCCGGCCACGGGGCTCGAACCCAGAACCTTCTTGCTGTGAGGCGACAGTGCTAACCACTACACCACCGTGCCGCCCTGGGTATTAAATTTTATTTAAAAAATAAATAAATAAAAAATATCCTGAACTCAAATCAGTGGGTGTAATTATTTTTCTTTTCTTTTTTTTTTTCTTTTAATGAAACATTATTTTGTATCAGTCGTGGATTTACTCAGTTACTGGATAATGTATTGTACATGCTTGAAAGTTATTTGATGTAGTTTCTTATTTTCTTTTTTTTTAAATCTATTCACAGAAGCGTTCCTGGGCTTAGCATTGCTTATGATCCATTAATGCTGAAATTTACGCCATGCAGTAAATGGTGTTTGCTAAAGAAGCACTGAATGTAAAGCTCTTGCTAAGATCTGATCTATAAGGAGAAAGGGAAAGTAATAAATGAATGAATGTGGCAGGTCGAGGACAATGTACAGCTCAGGTGATTAATGTGTGACTAGATGAAGGCAGAAGCAGAGGTGGAGAGGATCTGGTGTTGGAGCAGGAAGTGTGGAGGAGTGCAGAGCTGGACTTTACGTACAGTAGATAATTCAATGTATTATTATTATCATTATGAGTTTTTAATAATAAAATGAACTCCTGATTATTTTTTGTAGTTGTCTGGGTCTTTGTTCGATCCGGTCTGCCTGATTCAGTCGTCAGGAACTTCACAGGACTGAACACACATCTCCTTATAGAGTGTTGGTGTACGAGTTGGAGGAGGCTGGGTAATTATTTTTAATTAAAAAAAAAGATTGTATATTAGTCCGAGGCTTTGTTCATACCTGCCTGGCTGAGTTTGTACTAAAAACTCACTCCACTGAACATTTTCTGACATTATTTAACACGTTGTTGGTCTCCTCATGGAGAGCTGGAGATCATCTGTTGAAAATATCAAATCAGTTTTTAAAGAAAAATTATCTTATAACAGTCTGAATCTTTGCTCATGTAGCTGGCCTGTCTGTCTGTCTGTCTGTCTGTCTGTCTGTCTGTCTGTCTGTCTGTCTCAGTAGTCAGAAAGTCCACTGAACATTTCCAGACATCATACAAAACACAATTTATCTCATAGTTGAATGTAGTTTGCTGATATTATTATTATTATTATTATTATTATTATTATTATTATTATTATTATTATTATTATCCTAGCTTCCTGAATCTTTGCCTGAGACAGTAATCACAAACTCCACACAACTGAACACTTTCTCATATACTTTCACACACCCTGCTGGACTGTTCTCTTTATTAAACACATAAACAAACAAACCAACAAACAACTGTATGACACTCTGAGTCTTTGCACCAATCCTCTTCTGTCTGACTCAGTTGTTCAGCACTTCACAACATTTCCTTCCATAATTCAGCACACTGTCCTCCTCTGAGTGCTGATCTTTGAGTAAATTAATTATTAATAATTTTTAAATAGTTTATTAAAACCTGGATTTGGTGTGTTTTCAGTGAATGATCCAGTATTACAGTGCAATAAAGATGGAATCTCCCTATTATTACAGGAAATTCTGTAGTCTATATCCAACAGGGGGCGCTGTTGAGTTGCGCAAAAGAGCACAAGCCCTTTCGGTGCTTAGTCAGAAATGTCACAGGAGTCTGTTGCAACCTCCCAACACCCCTCCCCCTCTTTCTTTCTTTCTTTCTTTCTTTCTTTCTTTCTTTCTTTCAATTAATATTTATCTTTGTTCATAAAGTGCATGTTTTAAAGCTGCATTTTCGCCACAAACCAAAGCAAATGCAGGAGATTTCCAAACCCTAATGTGCAAAATCAAGTGTCTTGTTTTCACTTGTCTTGTTGTGCATGCTGGGGCAGGATTCACGTCCATCACGTAGCTGCCAGATGTTAAGAAGAAAAAAAAAACATCTAGCTATCTAGCTATATAATAGAATGCACAATGGTGCTGTTAAAGCCTCAGGAGCAGGTGACTGGGAAAAATTAATAATAATAATAATAATAATAATAATAATAATAATAATTCAAACGTGGTGTGAAAGAGTTAAGAGTAAAGAGTTAAGGAGTCCAGCTGACAGTCAGCTGAGGGGGGAAAAAAAAGAAAAAGTTTTTGGTTCCTGCTCTGATATGCTAATTAGGCTGGAGGAGGCACCCTATTGGCTGTCCCTCCGAGTCAATTTCACGTTCGGCTCGTGACGTCAGAGAGCTGTAACGCTCAGCAATGCTTTTAAACTCATCTGCCGTTGTGTTGGCTTTTCAAAATACTGTAACTCCCACACGGTCCTCAGGTCCGAGCCGCGCAACCGCTCCAAGTGCATTTCCTCCATTTCTTTATTTCTTTCTTTTAAACTTCTCTTGTGCGGTGTGCAGCAGGATGTGATTCAGGAGGCGACGGAGAGCGCACAGAAAGTCTTCCATGCCGAGAGAGAGAGAGAGAGAGAGAGAGTGAAGAGCTGCAGCTGGGATCTCGGATGCGTCTGCGGGACAGACAGTGTGCGTAAAGATTGGAGTTGAAAGGAAAGCCTGGGAAAAGAAAGGAGCAGAGAGGAAAAGAAAAGGGGGGAAAGGACTTATCTTCTTCTCTCTTTTTTTTTTTGCAATCTTTGTTTAGTTTCATTCAAGAAGGAAAAGAGGAAAAACACAAGACATCAAGCTGGCTCACTCTCTGCCGGCCCACACCGCGCTCACTGCCGCCCTTCAGCCCCTGTGGAGGAGCGTCACCGGGAAGCGCATGGCGTCCGAGCTGGCGCTGAGCTCCACCGAGCTGCCCACCAGCCCTCTCGCCATGGAGTACGTCAACGATTTCGACCTCATGAAGTTCGAGGTGAAGAAGGAGCCGGCGGAAAGCGAGCGCGTCGGTTTGACCCAGTGTGGGCGCCTGCTCGCCGGAGGCTCTCTGTCTTCTACACCGATGAGCACACCGTGCAGCTCAGTGCCGCCGTCTCCGAGCTTCTCAGCGCCGAGTCCCGGTTCAGGGGGCGAACCCAAAGCGCACTTGGAGGACTTTTACTGGATGGGTAGCTATGCGCAACAACAACAACAACAACAACAGCAACAACAACAACATCAACAACAACAACAACAACATCAACAACAACAACAACATCATCATCAGCAGCAGCATCAGCAGCCGCCGTTAAACGCAGAAGCTCTCGGGTTCGGCGCTGAGGACGCCATGGAGGCTCTGATCAGCAGCGCGCACCAGCTGCACGCCTTCGACGGCTACGCGCGGGCGCAGCAGTTCCCCGCTGCAGAAGAAGTCGGGCCGGCCGTGGTGTCAGCCGTGATCGCTGCCACGGGTCCTCACCATCATCACCACCACCATCACCATAACGGCAGCAGCAGCAGCAGTAGCAGCAGCAGCAACAGCAGTGCGCATCCATCGAATAACCATAACCATCATCATCACCAGCAGCAGCAGCACGCAAACGCGCACGCACACGCGCACGCACACGGGCACGTGGAGGAGCGCTTCACGGACGAGCAGCTCGTCACCATGTCGGTGCGCGAGCTGAACCGGCAGCTGCGCGGCGTCAGTAAGGAGGAGGTGATCCGGCTGAAGCAGAAGCGGCGGACGCTGAAGAACCGCGGATACGCGCAGTCGTGCCGCTTCAAGCGCGTGCAGCAGCGTCACGTGCTCGAGGGCGAGAAGACGCAGCTGCTGCAGCAGGTCGAGCACCTCAAGCAGGAGATCGCGCGCCTCATGCGCGAGCGCGACGCCTACAAGGAGAAGTACGAGAAGCTCGTGGGCAGCGGCTTCCGCGACAACACCGGCTCCAGCAGCGACAACAACCCGTCCTCCCCAGAGTTTTTCATGTGAGTTGCGCACATCATCATCATCATCATCATCATCATCATCACAGAAAAAGAAAAAAGAGAGAGAGAGAAAACCAAGCAGATGTTTTTTTTGTTTGTTTTTGGTCTTTTAAAACCCACCCTCTTGCTTTTATACTTTTATAGACCCCCTCCTTGTTTTTGTTTGTTCGGAGCCCCTCATTCCTAAACCGTGCATACATGCATCGTGCACACATCTGAAATGTGTTTTTTTTTTATTTTTATTTCTTTTCCCTCCCTGACAAACTGCCTGATTGCCATTTCTATTTTTTGATACTCTGTGCATGCACCCAGATGTCCATCAGTCCTTAAAAAAAAAAAAAAAAAAGCTTGCTGACCTTCAGTACAAACTTTGTGCATTATTATTATAATTATTATTATTGTTTTTTTTAAATATTATTATTGTTCATTTTTATGGAGGCGCAGAGACCCAAAGCCACCTTCCTTCCTGCATCATTATCATGTCATACGTCCTGTCCTATCCTGTGTGTGTGTGTGTGTGTGGTGACAAAACTGATATGAAGCTATAGACATTGCATCATTGCATATTTTTTTTCAAAAATGACAAAAAAAAAGAGAGAGAGAGAGAGAGAGACTGTGTTAATATTATTGCCTGCATGCTGGACATGTATGGTTCATTATTATTATTATTATTATTATTATTATTATTATTATTATTACTTTTTTTTTTTGCTTGAGAGAGAACTGAACTTTTTTTTTTACTTGGATAACTCCAGCATGGCATTCTTCATACTCTTCCTTCGTTTGTTGCCAAGTCACTTTTTTGGAATATTGTGCAAAAAAGTGAAAGGACATCCTCGCCTCGCACCATCCCTCCTCCCGCATTGACCTGAGCGGCCATCCACACGCAGCCCATGCACTGAACCCATTCCTGTTGAGAGCTGGCCAAGTGGAAGCCATGTTTCAGGGGACAAGGACCTTATTCTTAAAAAAAAAAAAGAAAGAAAGAAAGAAAGAAAGAGATGGAGTCTAAAACTGGGGCCTAAAACTGTTAGGATTGTTTAACGGACTGCTTTCTTTTTTTCTTTTTCTTTTACATCAAACTTGTGTAATAAACCACAGGGTGAACGATCGAAGAATACTGCTGTCATGTGTGTGCCTGAAGGTTGATTATGACTTGATGGATGGATGGATGAATGGATGGAGGCCATAAAAAAGAAAAAAAAAAGAAGAAAAAAGTTTGGCTTTAGACGTAAGGTTCATTGCCCTATGCACTAAACTCTTTCCTTATCATAGTGTTAAGGTGAACTGAAAGGACTCACACAGTGTGTATTAATTATACAGCAGGATTGTTATGATGTAGAAGCTTTTATTATTATTATTATTATTATTATTATTATTATTATTATTATTATTATTATTTCAGCATGTGCTTGCCATGAAAAAAGCAGTTTGATCAATGTAGCCCTTCTTTAAATCCTCCCACTGAACTGCATTTTTGAAACCAAAGTATTAATTTTTTTAATGAGTCGGTGCGAGGAACAGTGAATTCAAGAGAAAAAATAAAAAAAGAATAATTTTGGACTGAGTTGCACTAAAATGTAGCCTGTAGCTAATCACGCAGCATCATCATCATCATATCATACGATGGACTCTATCTAGAACGCTAATTAAAGAAAATAAATAAATAAATAAACCAAACAAACAAAGCCATCTCGTGGCATCGCTGGAGAGTTCATGATCTTACAATCTTGTGTTAGTTACATTGTCGAGCAGGGCTTTTTTTTTTTTTTTTTTGGTTTGTTTGTTTGTGTTGTTGTTGTTGTAAATTCATTATTTACGAGGCAATAATATAATAATCAATAATGTCTGGACATTGTTTTATAGTCAGGGATTGACACCCTGCTTGTATAAAATGGAAATATACCATTCATCAAGTAAATTTTTTTAAGTATGTTAATTAAAAAAAAAAATCTCATATATATAAATATATATATTTTGCTGTGCAAAATTATTTCACTCACTAACCATAAGTGATGTTCATATGTGCTTATTTTTCATTTCATACAATTATATGATATGCAATAATAAAAACAAAAAGCAATTTGGGCTTCATAACGTCTGTGTTTTGTGGATTTTTTTTGTTTTTGGCTTTTTTCCCCCTTTTTTGTGTGTAGCTGGTTTGTTTTTACAGGAAGTTCATCTAAAAAAAAAAAAAACCACAATCCATTAAAAAAATACACTGTGTATCTGATTCATGACCTGATCCAAGACAAGTGACAGAGAGTTTGAAAAATAAAAAAAAGTCTGATTATGACAAGTCTTTAGATCAGACCAAAAAAAATATAAATAAAACTGATCCAATATTTAAAAATAAATAAATAAATAAATAAAAATAAGTAAAGAACGAGGAGAAGTAGATCAGCTCTAATGATGTGTTAGAAAGGACGATGACGATGATGCGTCATAACCTTCATCCGGTGCTATATTTCATGCTCGTAAGCCACAAGTTATTGTCAGAAGTTTCACAAACAGACTCGGAGGGAGAAAAAAAACAAACTCTAAATCTTTCCCAAACACTAACGACTCATTTAACATTTTTCTTTTTCAATAATTTTTACATGAACATTAACGATACGTTTATAACGCTTAAAGACTTCAGTATAGAATCGATTGTGTCGCTTCGTTCATTCGTGTGTCTGTGTGTGTGTGTGTGTGTGTGTGTGTGTGTGTGTGTGTGTGCATAATTTGCTTTCTCTTACAGTACTTTCGCTGACTAAAGTGTGCTATAATTATTTCACATCACGCATGAATGATAACATGATTCACAGCCAAAATTAACTCATGTGCTTTGAAGTGACATTTACATTTTGCACATTTGCATCGTTTGTCTCATGTGATTCCCCGTCCTTCAATCATTCATTTACATTCACATGTTCATTTTTTCACACAGTTGAACTTATCCTTGCCATTTCAGAGCATCACGTTGACATTTCAGAGCGTCATTTGTACAGTTCACGTGTCAAATGTACAGAATGCTATTATGATTATTATTATGTCAGGGTTATTATTATTATGTTATGACTTATATAACACAGGAAAGAGTCTGGCGCGTCCTAAAGTGTTTAATACTCAGAAAAAAAGAGTGCTAGAGTGTACTTTTCCTTGTTTCCTTGTTGCTAGTACTGTCATAGTTTTATCATATGGCACCTTTAATTGTATTTTTAAACAGAAATGTGCATATTGCACCTTTAAAAAAGACTGACCAAAAGCTTTAAAGGTGCACTTTGCATATTTCTGTGGAAATCATACGATATACCGAAGACACAGAAGAAGGTATGCTTGATGGTAAAGTTTAGTGCCCTTTTAAAGAAAAAAAAATCATACACTATAGATTATATATAGTTTTCATATTTTGTGTGTGTTTAAGGATATAATAATCAATAAGCATCATTTTATGTACCTACATGATACAAATCTTACCGCATACATACACTTATTAGTCCTCTTAGAGAAATGATGGAGCTGTGAACATATGTGGAGTCCTGTGTGTGTGTGTGTGTGTGTGTGTGTGTCCATGAATTCCTAAGGTCATATGCACATGCATGTTGCACGGCCATTATTCCTGCTATTTCATTATACTTGGAAGATTTTTTTCTTTCTTTGGAAAAAGTGTGTTTTGAGTGTGTGTGTGTGTGTGTGTGTGCGTCAGTCACTGTCTCCAAACCCCTTCCAGAAAGCTCACAAGTGTTCAGGCAGAAATGCAACACCTACTGTGCTGCTTTATAACATTTTAACGCAGCTGAAGTCTTAAGGAAACTGTTTTTATTTGTTTATTTGTAAAGTGTTCTTCACTATTGTGGTTAAAAAGTTAAAAAAAAAGAGAAAGAAAGTGTGTCGTCCATTTTGGTGGTTAAACGAGGATAAAAATGAGTCCAGGATGTTTTTTCCTTCAGATTAATTGGTTAGAAAGAGGCAGGGTTTGTGTGTGACGGTTCTCTTAAGGCCGCAGTAACGCTGCATGATGCTTGTGCTTTTTTGTGGGGAAAAAAAAAAACTTGATTTATTTTTGAGAATTTTTCACAAAAAAAAAAAAACAATTCATTTGCACACACAAGCAGTGAATTGGTTCCTTTGTCTTAACTAGAGAGAGAGAGAGAGAGAGAGAGAGAGTTCAGTATGATGCTCGCTCGACCGCTTTACCACAATCTGAATATATAATGATCTTTCTATATGTCTGCTTCTTTCTTTCTTTCTTTCTTTCTTTCTTTCTTTCTTTCTTTCTTTCTTTCTTTCTTTCTTTCTTTCTTTCTTATTATTATCATCATCATTATTTTTTTTCCTTGCTTCTTTACATGGTAGTTTCTTTCCTAATCTAAACCTAACAAACTCTTAAACAATTTGCACCTGAGGTCAAAAGTTTACACACACACACACACACACACACACACACACACACACACACACACACACACACTCGGCCTCGCTTATCAAACTTTCATTAAAATGGTGTGTGTGTGTGTGTGTGTGTGTGTGTGTGTGTGTGTGTGTGTGAGAGAGTGAATTTTTCCATGAGCCAAACTGAACTTTGATTTTCCACCAGAATTTACAAAAGTTCCGGAAAAGATGTTTCTCATTGTACTCGCCTGTGTACAGTTCACTGATCACCTGTAAAGTACAAAGAGTTTTCCTGATTCAGCTCATTTGCATGTAGGACCGCCCACAAAACTCCATAAAAGGTTATGTGCGCAGACGGAGCGCAAAATGAACACTCAGGGTAAAGTCTGAAAAAACAGAAGTGGAAGTTACTTTGACTCACTTCCATTACAATAAACATATTTAATAACATATTATTATACACACAGGACACTTTTTTGATGGAATAAAAACGTGTTCTATTCCCTTCTAGCGGGTTTCATTCATTTGGTTCGATAGCATGCAATATTGTTAGCATATCGCTTATCCTATGTGTATTACGTCACTGTACCCAATGGAGAATGAGCGTTGAATATGATTTACAATGTTGCATGGTTGTCAAGACAACATGACGTCACACGTCAGAGACGTAAAACTTCCGCGCTAGCGAGCGGCTGGGACAATTTGTAAACAAACATGGCTGCCAGGTTTGCTTTGTTAAATATGGAAGATTTTGAGAGAATTTTGAAAGAGAAAGATGCGTTGAACACCCGAAAGGAATGTGTATGTATAATAATAATAATAATAATAATAATAATAATAATGTCTGGCTTTTTTTCGTGTTCTATCAGATATATTCCATTCAGCTACTCGTCTTCGACTCGCTCAGTATCGTACTAGCTGAATGGAATATATCTGATAGACCACAAAAAAAGCCAGATAATATTATTTAAATATATAATACTACTAAGACTAATAATAATACTAATAAGTGAGCGTGAAATCTTCCATCAGCTGAGGTTTTTGTTTCTGGTTTACGGCTTCGTTTATACCGCGCTGTGTTTATGTTGGTTCACGTTAACATTCTTTAATTAATGCCAGTCAGACAAAACAACTGTTTTTCATGAAATGTCCTTGATGGTGCTCTTCATCCCTGACTGAGTGGACTCGATCAAATCAAGGTTTACATTAGTTCGTCTTCCTGTGCATAAATTTACACACCCTTATGAGCACGAGTCAGCTTCAAACTTTTTTTTTTAATTTTTATCATGACCAGATTTCTTGTGTAAACACTTGTACAAACTATTTATGAATAAATTCGTTCAAATCCAAGCGCTTCATGAATGGAGATGTACATGTTTGTACTTACATGATGCCTCCAAATCCTCCACCACTTCCGTAGGCGTTGTCTGGGGCTTCAGTCGGACCTTTCGGACCATCCCTCGGGCTTAACTGGTGCCTCTGTGGTGCCTGAAAGATGCAGTGTCTCTGTAATCTCCCAGTTAAGCCCTAATGATCACAATCAGACGGTTAGAAAAGTCGTGACGTTCATTTCTGGAATCTTCCAGGCTGATTAAAGAGCCAGTGTCGTGGATATGTATGAAGTCATGGGAAAAATAAATAAATAAATAAATAGAGTTTGGATAGTTTGACTTGAGGTGTATGTAAACTTTTGGCCTTAACTGTATATAATATGAAATAAATAAGGAAATAAATCAGAAATAAAAGCAGCGATTGCTCCAAAAATATCAAGAAGGCTTTTTGTATACATTAAATCATTATATATTTTATTTGCATCTTGAAAATGTTCATAAAATAAACATACTGAGTAATTCATTTACAGTAAAAAAAGTCAATGGATATATATATATATATATATATATATATATATATATATATATATATATATATATATATATATATATACCAAAAAATCCTTCTAATTAAAGATATAAAACACTTGTTTTAGTGAATTTATTGAAACATAACTCTGAAATACAAGACAGAAATACTGCCTTGTTTTTAAAACATGCGAGATGCAAGATAACTGACTGCGTCTCAGAGCTTTTAAGTGTCTGGATCGTGTTTTTAACATGAGATATTTCAGAACGAAATGGAGAACGATGAAGATCTACATGAGAAGAAAATAAATCAGGAGTTGTCCCAGGGATTTCATGCATTTCTCCATCCTTGTCGAGATTTTCGGTGCGTTTAAAGTGTGTGAGGGTGCACTGTGCGTCAAGCATCTGTCTCAGAGCCAGGATAGTTGTGGTTTGTGTGTGTGTTTGTGTGTGTGTGTGTGTGTGTGTGTGTGTGTGATTTGCAGAGGATGCACGGAGGTTAGTGAAGGAGCAGGAGAAGCTCTCGTTGAGTCATTACACTGATCCGTTTCCTCCAGGGAGCCCACTTTCATTTCCTGTAGCAATCCTCACACACACACACACACACACACACACACACACACACACACACTGATCTTCTAACCTCTTTTATACCCAGCTACAACTGTACGTTTGATCCATGATTGCATTTGTATCATTTTCACTTCACACCGTGCTCTTTCTTTCTTTCTTTCTTTCTTTCTTTCTTTTTTACATTGCCGTGTTCATACACTCGTCGGCCACTTTATTAGGAACACCCCTACGTGCACCTGCTGTTGTGTTTGATGCAGTTCTGTAATCAGCCGATCCCTCGACAGCAGCACGATGCATCAAATCACGCAGATACAAATCAAGAGCTTCGGTTAATATTCTCTTAAAGCATCAGAACGGGAAAAATTGTGATCTCACAGTGAAGTGTGACTTTCTTTCTTTCACTGTGGCATGGGTGTCGGTTTGAGCCAGATGAGTATTTTTGGTTTGAGTATTTCAGAAACTGCTGATCTCCTCCTGGGGTTTTCACACACGATCAACAGTCTCGAGAGTTTACACCGAATGGTGCGGAAAATAAAAAACATACATCGAGAGAACAAGTGAGCGACAGTTCTGTTGGTGGAAACAAATGCCGTGATTATGCCAGATTGAGCTGCCAGGAAGGATATAGTAACTCATAATCACTCTTTCCAACCGTGGTGAGCAGAAAAGCATCTCAGCATTCATGCAACAACAGAAAGACGAGCACATTGGGTTCTGCTCCTGCAGCCAAGAACAGGGATCTTAGAATCAACAACAAGTTCCGATTAAAGTGGCCGGTCAGTGGATATAGAATGGATATATTTTTAAAAAAAAAATGTCCACACCACATGATAGCATCATAATCCTGATAGCAAGATTCAAGATAAAACAAACAGCAATATTTCAGAAAGAACGAAAAAAAAATTACAATAAATAGGTTGCACAAGCATTCACACCCCTTAACTCATTCTGTCCTAAAGCACCTTTGGTTTGTGAAACAACATTGTGCCATTTTTGTGCCAAAATATCTCGATATTCGAACCACTATCCATGAGTCTATCTTGACTAGAGCTTCAGGTCCAGCTGAAAAGAAGCAGCTCAAAGTGTAATGCCACCACCACCATGCTTCACAGAGTGTACAGTGTTCTTCAGGCGTCTTGTTTTTGTCCCAAATATAACATATCTTTTCGA
Source organism: Neoarius graeffei (assembly GCF_027579695.1). Taxonomy (NCBI): domain Eukaryota; kingdom Metazoa; phylum Chordata; class Actinopteri; order Siluriformes; family Ariidae; genus Neoarius; species Neoarius graeffei. Next base: position 4,433,206 of record NC_083574.1, read on the forward strand.
ATTATGTTATGGAATTAGTTGAAACGTTGCTCTCATTCGATCGTAACACGTTTTTCAGACATACGACATGTCACATGCAGGGAGTAAGGAGTACTTACAACTCCTTTAATGTCGCCGTAGGTTTATCGACATCCTCCTGTCCTGGATTTACTGTATTTTATGCTTTAGAAATTATTTTGTCCACGTCACTTGATTGATATCTTTTACCTTGTGACGCTTTTTAAGCTCTTTGGCTGAGAAACAATTCAAGACTTTATTAACGATCGGTGTATTATTATTGTTACTTGGACGTAATTGGTTAAGTCTGAGCACGGTCACATGACCCATTCTGAAAGATGTAAAAATTGTCAGTGGTTGTATATATATATATATATATATTAGTGCTGTCAAAAATGTCGCGTTATTAACGCGTTAACTTGACTCAATTTTAACGGCGATAATTTTTTTATCGTGAGATTAACGCTCTGTGACATGATGTAGGTTTTTCATAAGCTTTTGAAACTGCCAGGAACTTGGAACAGAGACTTTGCTTAGAAAAACGATAGCAGCTAGACTGTAATGCCACGCCCCGCACAGCCAGAGTCCTCTGCCCTCCCCCGAAGAGCCACGGTGCTCGGCTTAGGTTTCGTTTTCCCATCGGCGGCTCCAGCCCGACTTTGCAGTGGCTGTGACAAGACGTGTTATGCTCTGCAATAAAAAAAACAAAACAAAACATTGGTACAACCAGTGTTCGAACTATGCCGATATTTTCGGGGGGTCCCTTTTTTCCCTTGGGGGCGTGCTTGCGCTAGTCTCAGAGCGCAGATCTCCATCGCGCGCTCACTTCGGATATGCAAATGCTTCCCGTTACACACGATTGCTATGTCAATAAACATCATTTTGCCAATATTTTAGAGACCCCCCAACATTTCCCAAATCATGTTTTCAAGGGATCTCATGTCTGTTTCAGGGGATCTCGGATCCCCCGAGTACCCCCGTAGTTCGAACGGTGAGCAAGCCCATTCACTTTTTTATGCTGATAAGAGAATTACAGTGGTTTTTCATGTGACAAAAATGTGCGATTAAATTGCGATTAATCGCGAGTTAACTATGACAGTCGCGACATTAATCGCGATTAAATATTTTAATCGCTTGACAGCACTAATATATATATATATATATATATATATATATATATATATATATATATATATATGCCATATATTGTTTTTTATGTATTTTTTTTTTTATTTGAATGTTGTTGGCTGTTGTTTCACATTAAAGGACGGGGGATCTGAAATATTTTATCATGTTTTTTTTATCACAGAAAGCTGCAGATATTTTTTTTCTTTTTTTTCAGGGTGTGTAAAGTTTTTGTATCCGCTGTATACGCACGATGATGGAGGCCGATTTGGATTAAAATCTTGCCCAGATCCCGGAGCAGTTTGTGAAAATCTCAGTGTCTGCTCTCGTTAATGGCTGCTTGTTTGTGTAGCCGTGTAGCACTGAGGCGCTAACATCGCGTCCCTAATCTGTCCTCTGGCTAAAGAGCGCGTGTTTACACAAGGCTTTGGAAGCCATTTATAACCTGAGTGCAAACACACAGCCGTGCACCTTACACACACACACACACACACACACACACACACACACACACACACACACACACACACACATATAAAGCAAAAATGTAAAACAGAAGAAGAAGAAGTGACCGAGTTCGGAGTAATCTGAGTAATTATGATTGAGCAGTGAAGGAGCGAGCTTCTGGAAAAAGACGTTCATGCACCGAAACTGTGTGTGTCACGACTCTGGGGTTTTCCCGGAGAAGTCTGGACATAGTGTTGATGAGAGTGTGTGTGTGTGTGTGTGTGTGTGTGTGTGTGTGTGTGTGTGTGTGTGTGTGTGTGTGTAGGAGTGTGTGTGACAGAAAGAGAGAAAACGATAAAATGACTGCATTTCCTTTCCTTCTTTCAGTCTTTCTTTCTTTCTCCACCGCCGAACTTTCACATCACAAAAGGTTCCCCGACCCAGGTTCTGTCGCTCTCTCATCCGAGACACGCTTTATTCCGTTCACTTCTCTGTCTCCACTCAAGGAAGGTGTTTGGATGGAATCCACGCGTCTCTCAGTAAAGCTCAGCGTCCTTGAGAGCTGCTCTGAGGTTGTCTGGGCGCTGATAATGAGCTGTGCGATACACCGCGCGGTAATATTAACCGGCCGGACTGGACCTGGAGTGAAGGTGCAGCTGTGTGGTTCAATCGAACACTTCGGCACTCACGGCCTCACGAGCTGACTTGACCTCCGGAGAAAACGCTGGAACGTTCACACGGCTGGAGATGAAACATCACGGAGCACAGGCTGCGATAAACACCGCGTGCTTTTACACTCAGTTACAGACACTGAGTACTTTAAAGGCACCTTATCTATCTATCTATCTATTTGAGCTTGCCTTTCTGTGATACTTTCTTTTCTCTCTCTCGCTTGTTTCTTTCCTTATTTCTTTCTTTCTTACTCCTTTCTTTGCTTCTTTTGGTTTTCTTTCTGCTCGCTTCCTGATGTATTCATCCATCCATTCATTAATTTTTATAGAGTTACACTTTACTCCATGGGCGGCACGGTGGTGTAGTGGTTAGCGCTGTCGCCTCACAGCAAGAAGGTCCGGGTTCAAGGGCCTTTCTTTTTTTTTTTTAAAGATATTTTTTGGGCTTTTTGCACCTTTATTGGATAGGACAGTGTAGAGACAGGAAATGAGCGGGAGAGAGACGGGGAGGGATCGGGAAATGACCTCGGGTCGGAATTGAACCTGGGTCACCGGATTCATGGTATGGCGCCTTATCCACCTGAGCCATGACACCCCCGGCGAGGGCCTTTCTGTGCGGAGTTTGCATGTTCTCCCCGTGTCCACGTGGGTTTCCTCTGGGTGCTCCGGTTTCCCCCACAGTCCAAAGACATGCAGGTTAGGTTAACTGGTGACTCTAAATTGAGCGTAGGTGTGAATGTGAGTGTGAATGGTTGTCTGTGTCTATGTGTCAGCCCTGTGATGACCTGGCGACTTGTCCAGGGTGTACCCCGCCTTTCGCCCGTAGTCAGCTGGGATAGGCTCCAGCTCGCCTGCGACCCTGTAGAACAGGATAAAGCGGCTAGAGATAATGAGATGAGATGAGATGAGATGAGATGAGATAATATAGGTTTTAATGAACAGTGGGCGTGGTCCAGCACCAGTTATGCTTCTCATCTCACAGCTCCAGATGTTGCGGTTCTGTCTTGAGCTCGGGTCACTGGAGTTTCACATGTTCTTTCCGGGTTCTCATGGGGTTCCTCTGGGTTCTCTGGTTTTCCCCCCACTGTCCAAAAACACGCCGACGCCTCTAAACGACCCCTGGTGTGAATGAGAGTGTGTGTGTGTGTGTGTGTGTGTGTGTGTGTGTGTGTGTGTGGTGCCATGCGATGTACTGGCCTCCCGTCCTCATGAATGTATAATACCCCTGAGTGTTTTGGCATGTCGAGGGTTAATACCTGTGTAACCCCACATTAACTTCACTCTTCAGTTTCATATTGATTCACTGAGGGGAAATAAAACGACTGAAGATACAATACGGCTTTTTTTTCTCTCGTCCTGTTTGTATATGCATGTGTTCCATCCCTCACTGAATCGCTGAGTCATTTCATAATGCATGTCTTAAGTCAAACACACACACACACACACACACATTTAAAGGAAATGTCATAGAGAGACACTTTTAACATCCATGACGGTGTATTTGGCCTGTTTATTCGAGTCCTTGTATTTATTATGTGCATTGGTCTCTGTGTGTGTGTATGAGAGAGAGATGATTTTACATACAGTGTATTTTACACTCAGTTCAGAGGTGTTAAGTGGCTAAACTGAGATCTGAAATTTAAAGCACTATGAGAAGATTAAGTGAAGATAAGAGCTTCCTGTGGTGGTCGTGGAGGTTGTGGTGATGCAGGGGTGCATGTGTGTGTAGACATGCAATGACTTGATGTATCTCTGCAGAAAGTGGGCATTCCCAAGAAAGGGGAATGACATTCTTATCTATCTATCTATCTATCTATCTATCTATCTATCTATCTATCTATCTATCTATCTATCTATCTATCTATCTATCTATCTATCTATCTATCTATCTATCTATCTATCTATCTATCTATCTATCTATCTATCTATCTATCTATCTATCTATCTATCTATCTATCTATCTATCTATCTATCTATCTATCTATCTATCTATCTATCTATCTATCTATCTATCTATCTATCTATCTATCTATCTATCTATCTATCTATCTATCTATCTATCTATCTATCTATCTATCTATCTATCTATCTATCTATCTATCTATCTATCTATCTATCTATCTATCTATCTATCTATCTATCTATCTATCTATCTATCTATCTATCTATCTATCTATCTATCTATCTATCTATCTATCTATCTATCTATCTATCTATCTATCTATCTATCTATCTATCTATCTATCTATCTATCTATCTATCTATCTATCTATCTATCTATCTATCTATCTATCTATCTATCTATCTATCTATCTATCTATCTATCTATCTATCTATCTATCTATCTATCTATCTATCTATCTATCTATCTATCTATCTATCTATCTATCTATCTATCTATCTATCTATCTATCTATCTATCTATCTATCTATCTATCTATCTATCTATCTATCTATCTATCTATCTATCTATCTATCTATCTATCTATCTATCTATCTATCTATCTATCTATCTATCTATCTATCTATCTATCTATCTATCTATCTATCTATCTATCTATCTATCTATCTATCTATCTATCTATCTATCTATCTATCTATCTATCTATCTGGAGCTCATGAGTTGGAACCCCATCGATGCCACACCCACCCATATCCAAGAGGGGTATACTGTCTCTTCCCTGTCAATCACAGTGACACTAGCCAATCACGTGTGTGTCTTTAATCTCAGGTATGATGAAGAGAGCAGATAGCTCTTTCCTCCGAGTGTGTCCCGTCGCCCTGTCCTGTGATGCCACGTGAAGAAAAGCTCAAAAATATTCGGTTTGGCTTCATGTGACTCAGAGGAATTTATTTGTTTTTGTTTGTTTGTTTATTTGTTTGTTTATTAGCTTACTTGCTTACTCAACTGCTTTTTTTTAATCTACCATTTTTCTTTCTTATGTATTTATTTATTTGTCTGACTCCTACTTTTCTTTCTTTTAAAAAGATAAGGGCGTGTGCGTTCACATGTCTCGGAGGAACCACACATTAGCACCCCATCCCCCTCCCCCACCCCGGCTCTCTGTGATGTGATTAGAGGAGACCTGGCATGTGGGCGGGAACTGTCAGGTGACCAAATTTGGGAGAAAACAAACAAACAACAACAAAAAAAAAATCAAAAGAAAAAAAAAGAATGTCTCTCTTTCTCTGAAGTGAAAAGCACATTCATGAGAGGAATAAAGCCTCCTGCCTTCCAGCCTGTTGTGACCTTTGACCTTCAGTGAGAGCTTTTCTAACACACGTTTTCTTCTTCTCTCATCTCTGTCTCCTGCTCCAGGTCTTCCAGAAAGTTCCTTCACCTGTGACTGTGACCCCGCCCCCAAAACCCCGCCCTGAAGAATGAGGTAACACTCAGAAATATCTCTCCTCTTTTCTTCTCCTGCTTTCTTTCTTTTTTTTATGAAAGATTTGACGATGGAGTCTGGCAGAGTTTTGATTCACGACGATCTTCACACAGCTGAACATTTCCTGAGCGAAGAAGTGATCGGGTTGTGTTTTACTTCTTGGTTTTAATTCATTTATTGGAAGGATATGATTTTCTCAGTATTTATAAAATGGAATGAAATCTTTCAGATGAAAAGAAAAAATCAAAAACAGAAAAGTTGTGGAGATGTGAAGAACAGAGTGAGAAGAAAAAAGGAAGAAAAAAGGGGAAAATAAATAAAAAATAGAAATAAAAAAGAGATAGCCACAGTCATTATTATTATTATTATTATTATTATTATTATTATTATTATTATTATTAAGGTAATTAAAAATAGTAATAAATATAAACAAAAATCTCTCATTTAAATAAAAATAATAAATGCTGTGAAGAAAGAAAGAAAGAAAGAAAGAAAGAAGAGTTGTGAAGTGAAGAACAGAGCAAGAAGACAGAATGAAGAAAGAAGAATAAATAAAAGTGAGAAGCACAGTTATTATTATTATTATTATTATTATTATTATTATTATTTTATTTTTTATAATTATTTTTATTTTTATTATTTCTTGAATTAAAAACAACTCATAAGGACATAGAAGATAATGTGATATAGTCTTATTAATTAATTAATTAATTAATTAATTAATTAATTAATTAATTAATTAATTTGTTTGTTTAGCTAATGTTTTAAATATTAATAAATATGAACAAAAATATCTTATGTAAATACATTATTAATAATAATAATAATAATAATAATAATAATAATAATAATTTGTAAACACACACACACACACACACACACACACACACACACACACACACACAGTGCTGGTTCTTTTCCTCTCAGTGTGGAGCGTTTAACGTTGATTTCATTTCATTTTTCTCCCTCATCCTGACGAGCAGCAGGCCGCCGTGTGAATTCCCTCAGGCCGAGCTCTTGGGGAGGAGGTGATGATGGATTTCCGAAAGTCACGTATCCGTCGTGGTGAGAGTCCCTCCTTCCTCGAGGCCCGGTGCGCTTTTGTGACGCGAGGTGGATAACATCTCACTCTGAGCGCTCGTCTGATTTCTATCCCGGGATCTGAGTTCTTCTGCTCAGTGAGGGATTGAGGCTGTTAGCGTTAATACTGTTGGAGCATGAAAAGGGCTTTTAGCCAGCACAACGAGCGAACATGATTGATTCTTTACGCTGGAACAGAGTTGAGGCAAAAAAAAAAAGATCCTGTTTCAGCCTGCATGTTGAGACATGACATAATAATATCATAAACCATATGTGTGTGTGTATATTTACAATAAAAAAAGTCTGCTAATGAAATGAATTGATGCGAACTGGATGCGACATTTGCATCTTCAACCAGTACTTCTTTGCACCAGAGTCAATGTCACCAAATCAGGTCATATTAGTGTCTCAATCCTAAAAAAAAAAATGAGATGCTAACATTATCCCATCCTTCCTATAGCTCTGCATTGTCTTTAAATAGAGTCCAGAATCAGGAACTGGCTTCATTCCAGCTTCAGTCATTCCCGCTGGAGGAAAGCAGGACAGAGTCGTCCGAGGTGATGGGGACAAATCGGCTTCCGATGAAGTGTTTTCTCTTGTTTTTTCCTTTTTAAAGCAGCATCATTTCATCAATTGCTAGGTGTTTTCGCCAGAATGATAGCTGAAGACGGATACAGTGATACGATTTACTCGACTAGCATAGCCTCCGCCATGTTGAGTCAAGCAATCGCAAGCATGCAGCATATGGAGGATGTGGTTTTGAACAAAGTTTGGTTTGAAGCTTAAGAGTGTGTGTGTAAACCTTTAAATTAAGACAAATAAAACTAATCGGAGGATAAACAGAGGGCGGGGCCGATCCGCTCCATTAAAACCACAGTGTTTTCCACTGCTGTTCTTTCTCAGTCTCCTCTGTGGTTTTGGTTTTGAGATCCATCTGAAGTGGTGTGAAATGTCTGCTGGAGACCTCTGTATGGGTGGAAATGCTGAAATGGTCACAGTGTCGGATTGTCTGATGTCTCCTGAGATCACGCTGAGCTGGGAAGCTGTGGAAGACGCAGCACTGCTCGTTAGATTTCTATATTTGTCGTTGTTAATATTCGCGCTTAAACGCTTTACAGCAGACTCTATTTTCAGTCGCATTAAGAGGGACAAACAGTAGCGACAGATGTGACCTGTGCGAGCGGGGAAACTCGAGAACCGTACAGTCCGAGACGCTCATTATAAAATTATTCAAAAGTATTAATTCTGAAAACAACAAAAATATATATTATTATATAGATATAATTTATTGCGTACACTCATTGTAATAGAAGTCATTATAATCATATTGTTATTAAAATTTAAAATGTACACTCTGGAAAGGACAGGACATTTTTAAAAATAATAATTATAAAATATATATTTTTTTAATAAACATATATTTAATATACAGTAACATCATACTGATATATTATAATAATCATTATCATAATAAAAAATGCTGAAAATAAGTAAAATTGTTTGCTCGTGCAATGAGATCAGGATTAACTAAAAATATTTTGGGATAGAATAATGCTTCGTATCATAATTTTATAACAATGAGAAGAGAAGGATGCGGAAGACAGGGAGCAATGGAGATGAAAGAACCGCTGTGGTGGCCCCTGATCGGGAGCAGCCAAAAGAAGATCATAGTTTTATAACAATTAAATAATATAATAATTAAAAATGTAAAAATAATAATAATAATAATAATAATAATAAATAATTATAAAAAATAAAAATAAAGAGAAATTCTTGAATTGAAATAGTTTGATGTACTTCCGGTTAAGATGTGTATGTTTACTCATGTCTTATCAGCGTATTAGCAGTGTGTGTGTGTGTGCGTGTGTGTGTGTGGGAGGGATGAGCGGCCCCAGGGCTCCCTCGTCCTCCGTGAGACCAGAGCTCACACACCAGAGGCTGGAGGTGGACAGAAGGACACAGAAAGTGCTGAGACGGAGAGAAAACTGCAGTATCTCGGCATAACACAC